>NW_026057585.1:44076953-44221190 GCF_023721935.1 Panthera uncia
GGGTTGCCTTTTTACATTGTTGATAGTACCTTCATGCACAAAAGTTTTTTATCCATTTGGGGTTAATTTTTATATATTATGTAGAGTCCAACTTTACCTTTTGCACATGGAATCCAGTTTTCTGAATTCCATTTGTTGAGAAGAGTATTGAATCATCTTGATATCCATTTTGAAAATCATTTGATTGTATATGCAAGAGTTTACTTCTGAGCTTCTGTTCTATTCCAGTGATGTATATGTCTATCTTTTATTTTTTTATGTTTATTTATTTATTTTTAAGAGAGAGAGAACACAAAAAGTGGAGGGGCAGAAAAGGAAACAGAATGTGAAGCAGGCCCCAGACTTTGAGCTGTCAGCGCGGAGCCCCAAGTGGGACACACACTCACGAACCGTGAGATCATGACCTGAGCTGAAGTCGGTTGCTTAACCGACTGAGCCACCCAGGTACCCCATATGTCTGTCTTTATATCAGAACCACACTGGTGTGATTACTCTAGCTTTGTAATAAGTTTCAAAATGATGAGGTATGAGAACTGCAACTTTCTTCTTTTTTAGGGTTGTTTTCACTCTTTGGAGTCTCTTGAAATTTTGTATGAATTTTAGGATGGATTTTTCTATTTCTGCTAAAATGCCATTGGGATTTTTATAAGGAGTTGATTGAATTTATAGATTACTTTGAGTAGTAGTTTAGCAATGTTATATCTTCCAGTCCACAAACATGGGATGTTTTTTCCATTTATTTGTGTCATCTTTAATTTCTTTCAGCAACATATTGTAGGTTTCAGCGTACAAGTCTTTCGCATCGTTAGTTAAATTTATTCTAAGTATTTTATTCTTCTTGATACTATTATAAATGAAATTATTTTTTTTAATTTCCTTTTTGGATCCCTCATTGTTAATATATAGAAACACAAATGATACTTGTGTGTTGGTTTTTGTATCCTGTAAGTTTGTTGAATTTGTCTGTAATTCTGATAGGGTCGTGTGTGTGTGTGTGTGTGTGTGTGTGTGTGTGTGTATGAGTCTGTGTGATCTTCCCAGTTTTCTACATGTAAGATCATGTTCTGTATCAACAAATAATTTTACTTCTTCCTTTCCAGTTTTCATGTCTTTTAGTTTTCTTGCCTAAATTTCTTGCCTAGCTCTGGCTAGGACTTCCAGTACTATATTAAATACAAGTGCAAAAGTGGGCATTTGTCTTATTCATGATGTTAGAGAAGAAAATTTTAGTGTTTTACCATTGTAGGATATTGTGTGTGTGTGTGTGTGTGTGTGTGTGTGTGTGTGTTTTATGTCTTTTATTGTGTTCAGGTAGTTTCTGTCTATTCTTTGGTTTTCTTTTAGTGTTTTTATCATCAAAGTTTGTTGAAATTTTGTCAAAATATTATTTTGCATTGATTGAGACAGGTCATTTTGTTTTTTCGTTCATTCTGTTAATGTGTATTATGTTGATTGATTTTCATATGTTGTACCATTTCCTGCATTCCAGGAATAAATCCCACTTGATTCTGATGTATAATCTTTTTAATATGCTACTTAATTGAGTTTGTTAGTAGTTTGTAGAGGATTTTGCATTAGTATTCATAAAGGATATTGGTTTTCTTTTCTTGTAGTGTCTTTGGCTTGAGTATCAGGATAATGTAGCCTCAGGGGAGTAAGGAGGTATTCCCTCCTTTTCAGTTTTTTGGAAGAGTTGGAGAAGGATTGTTGTTACTTCTTCTTGCCTACTAAAATCATCTGGTCTTTTACTTTATTTGTTGGGGAGTTTTCAATTACTGATTAAATCTCCTTATGAGCTATAGATGTATTCAGATTTTTTGTTTCTTCATGATTCAGTGTTGGTAGGTTGTGTATTTATAGGAATTTGTCTATGTCATCTAAGTTATACAATTTATTTGTGTATATTTATTTTCAGTATTTTTATAATCCTTCCTAATTTTGTAAAATCATAGTAACGTACCTGCTTTCCCTTCTGATTTTAGTTATTTGACCCTTTTTTCTTCTTAGCTTTTCTAGCTAAAGTTTTGTCAATTTTGTTTATATTTTTGAAGAGCTATATCTTATTTTCACTTTTTCTGCTGTTTTTATAACTCTGTTTATCTCCTTTTTGATATTTATTATTTTCCTTCTTCCTAGCTTAGTTTAGTTTATACTTTTACCAGTTCTGTAAAATGTAAATTTAGATTGTTTATTTGAGACTATTTTTCTTTTATAATGTAATCATTTATATCCATACACTTGCATCTTGGCACTGATTTGGATGCATCCTAGAAGTTTTAGTATATTGTGTTTCATTTTCATTTGTCTCAAGATATCTTATAATTTCCATTGTGATTTCTTTTTTATCTTATTGTCTATTGAAGAGTGTGCCATTTAATTTCTACATACTTGTGAATTTTCCAGTTTTCCTTATGTTAATTGATTTCTACTTTCATTCCTTTGTGATTAGAAAATATAATTTCAGCATTTTTAAATGTATTAAGATTAGTTTTATAGCCTGATATATTGCATATCCTAGATAATATTCCATGTGCACTTGATAAAAATGTATTTTCTTCTATTGTTGGTAGTGTTTTATATATGTCTGTTAGGTCCAATTTTATCTACAATGTTGTTCAAGTCCTCTGCTTACTTATTAATCTTTCTGGTTGTTCTATCCTATATTGAAAATTGAGGTATTGAAGTGTACTACTATTATTGTAGAAACATTTATTTCTGCCTTCAATCTGTACATGTTTGTATTATTTATTTTATTCTTCTGATGTTTGTTGGATGTGTTTATAATTATTATATCTTCTCAGTTAATTGACACTTTTATTATATAATGCCCTTATTTGTCTCTACTCAAGGTCTACTGGATTAAATGTTAATCTCATCTAAAATATAACTTTATAAGGGTGCCTGAGTGGCTCAGATGGTTGAGCATCTGACTCTTGATTTTAGTTCAGGTCATGATCTCATGGTTCATGGATTCAAGCCCCACATCAGGCTGCTTGGAGATTCTCTCTCTCTCTGCTCCTTCCCTCAGCATAGAGTCTGCTTGAGATTCTCTCTCTCTCTGCCCCTTCCCTACTCATTCTCTCTCTCTCTCTCCCTCTAACTCTTTCTCTTAAAATAAATAAACTTTAATATATATATGATACACATATATCATATATATATCATATATATATATACATATGTATCATATATATATATCATATATATATATATACCATATATATATATACATATACATATGATATATATATATATGTTATATATATATATATATATATTGCCAAATATCTGGGTACCATGGTGTTAACCAAGTTGCCATGTAAAATTAACTATCACAGAGAGTTTTAGTAAGTATAGAATTCTCAGCTGACAAATTTTTGTCTTAATTTCAGTACTTTAAGTATATCCTTCTGCTGCTTCCTGGCATGCAAAGTTTCTGCTGACATATCTGCTAATTATCTTACTGAAAATCCCTTTCAATGTGTATGTGTTGAGTATCTGATGAGTCACTTTTTTCTTATGGCTTTCAAGATTTTTCTTTGTCTTTTCACATTTTCTTTATAAGGTCTCTCAATGTGGATCTCATTTTGTTTATCTTGTTTGGCATTTATAGAGCGTTTTGATTTATAAATGCATGTGTCTCCTCAAATTTGGGAGGTTCAGCTAATGTTTCTTCAAATAACTTATCTATTCCTTACTCTCTTCCTTATGGGATTCCCAAAATGCATATTTTAATACATTTGATAGTATCCCATAAGTTCCTTATTCCCTGTTCACTTTTCTTCATCCTGTTTTCTTTTTGTTCCCAGAGTCAATGATTTCAAAAGATCTGTCTTTAACTTTGCTGATTTTTTTTCTTTTTGTTTACTTCTCCTGTTGAACTGCTAGTGATTTTTTCAATTCAGTTATTTTATTTATTTTTCTTTTTAAAAATTTCTGTTTAATTCTTTTCAATAATTTTTATCTCTTTGTTGATATTCTTATTTTGTTTATATATTGTTTCCCTTATTTGCCTTAGTTATTTGCCCATGTTTTCCTTTGTCTCTTTGAGCATATTTAAAACAATTGTTTTAGTCTTTGTCTAACATGAAAACATGCTAAACATCATTAGTTATTGGGGAAATACAAATCAAAACCGCAATGAAATATAACCTCACACTTTTAAGCATGGCTAAAATCAACAATACAAGAAACAAGTGTTGGAGAGGACATAGAGAAAAAGAAACTCTTGTGCACTGTTGGTGAAAATGTAAACTAATGCAGCCACTTTAAAAAACAGAATGGAGTTTCCTCAAAAAATTAAAAATAGAACTATAATATCATCCAGGAATTCCACTATTGGGTATTTACCCAAAGAATATGAAAACACTAAGTTGACAAGGTATATGCAGCCCAATGTTTATTGCAGCACTATTTCCAATAACCAAATTATGGAAGAAGCCCAAGTGTCTGCTGATAGATAAATGGATAAAGAGTACACACACACACACACACATACATACATACAATGGAATATAATTGTATGTATATGTATGTATGTATATAAATGTACTCCATAAAAAAGGAATGAAATCTTGCCATTTGCAACAACATGGATGGAGCTAGAGAGAATAATGCTAAGCAAAATAAGTCAGTCACAGAAAGACAAATACCAATGGTTTCACTTATTTGTGTAATTTAAGAAACAAAACACATGGACAAATAAAAAATGAAGCAAACCATTAAAAGACTCTTATCTATAGAGAAAAAACTGATGGTTACCAGAGGAGGAGGTGGGTGGAAGGATGGGTGGGATAGGTGAAGGGGATTAAGAGTACACTTATCTTGATGAGCACCAAGTAATGTATAAAATGGTTGAATCACTATATTGTACACCTGAACTAATATAAAACTGTATGTTAACTATACTAGGATTAAAATAAAAATCTATAAATAAATAAATAAGTAAATAAGTTTTTGTCTAGTAAGTCTGATATGTGTGTTCAGGGACAGTTTCTGGGGATTTATTTTGTTCCTTTAAGTAAGCCTTGTTTATCTCTTTTTTTCTCTGCATTGTGATTTTTTTTGTTGTTGTTGCAAATTAAACATTTGTAAAATAGCTACTTCTTTCCATCTTTGCAGACTTGCATGGAACACTTTCACTATTTAACAAACCCCTGAGCCTTAAGATCAGTTCAGGATAAAGTCTTAGTAACTTCTTAGGTCTTTTCTGGGCATGCATCCTGTCTGGGTTAGTGTGTATATGGTTTTCTTTTCTTTCAGTTTTCCCCAGGTTCATTTAAGTGTTTAATTTCTCAAAGCGTCTCTTCCTAGCTTCATTCTGGGGACTTAGATTTTCTGTTGTATTTCTCTGTCTTCAATATTTTTCCCCCAGGAGTCTTTGGCTATATTGTGAGTAACTGGTGTTATTCTCAACTTGATATGAAGCCTTTCTTTTCATCTCTCAATTTTTAGTCATACCCCCATCCTTATTTGTATTTGGTATTTTTGAGTCCATAATTTTTCTGGTTTAACTTCCCCAGAGAGTGAATCTTTATTCTCCTTTAAGGGCCAATGGATGAAAGAGTCACCTGTGTGCTAGTCAAAGGATCAGTTGATCTAATTATGCCTTCCAAACAATTTTTTAAACCATGTTTCAAATTCCCTACCTTTTTAGTGTTCTGTATTGTGAATCAGATTTCTTTGCTTGTCCACATCAAATCTTAAATTTCAACTTCGTAGTGTCTGGTTGTCAGTTTCCTTTTATCTGTGTGCTTCTAGCTTCCAAATGATATTTGGTGTCACTGATACTGTCTTTCTCATTGTCTTTGAATTTTTTTTTCCTTTTTGGTCATGGTACTGGGGTACAAAGAGGGAGCAAAGAAAAAAGACAGTTGTTTAAGTTATTTAAATATTTTTAATATGAAGTCTATATTGATTCTTTAAATTGAGCTGACTTTAAATTGAGCCATATTTTATGTTGAATATGTAGGAGGAAGGTAAAGTAGGAAGGAAAAAAGGAAGAAGTAGGGGAGTTTTGGGATACCTATCCTGTTCCAGGCAAGGGATGACTGAACCCTTGGAAGACATCATTCGTAAATCATAGTACTGATTGACTTCCCTTTCAAGTAAATGTTTTGTGCAGCCATAATCAATGTATTGTGAAAATTAAAATGTGTTTGCCATCCCATTGCTAGATAATGTCACACTGTAACATTCAATTTAATTTTATTTATGTTTTACAATGAGGAAAGTGAGTTTAAAGAGCTAAGATAATTTATAAAAGGTCACAAAATCCTAAAGTGACAGAGCTGGTACTATTTCTAGGTTCTGTTTCCTCATTTGAAGTCTAGTGTCCTTTTTGTTTCACAATGATGCCTCCTGAGAACTGTAAATGTTTATGTAATAATTAAATTATGTGCATGGGAATATGGTTGTATTAGATTAAGCTATCTGAATCTATGTAATCTAATAAACTCTGCCCTTCCCTCTGTCATTCAAAATATTGTGGAGCCGCCCATTTCATATAAAACTCTGTTATTTCCCATTTATTTTTAATATTTCTGTTGTTAAAAAGTCATAGAAATTGAAGACTAACTTATCTTAAATCCATATAATTAGAAGAAATAGAGTAAAAATAACATTTTCCCATATTTCTCTTATTTAAATCATAGCCAATTACTTTATACTTGCTTTAATCAAATAGTTAATTTTTAAAGCAGCCAGAAATTGTATTGATGTTCTTGAAAAGATTTGGGGAGGGGCATGAATTTTTATCAATTCAGTATTAAAAACTGCCTTTGTTTTTTCTACTGAGCAGTATTTTCTGTTTCTTTTCAATCATTGAATTTTTATATTTAGGATCATCTTAATCCATTTCACCAATTTTTACATAATAGCATATTGTCAGACTCATAAAGGATGAGAAACACCTTGTGCTGTTAGCAGCATTTGTCCTTCCTTCAATATGTCATTTTTCCTTTTAGAATGATCAGTATAATTTCTTTCTCTAACCATACTCAAAAAATGGGCTCAACAAGTCTCATTTTGGAAGATTATGAAGTTTGGGGGTCTCTTCCTTCTGCCATTTAGTTAATATTAGGTAATAACACTGTGTTTGAGATGTAGACCCTTTCTGGACTACTTACTCATTTCCTCTAAATTGAAAGATGAGTAATGCTGGGAGTACTTGGTGGTTAAAAGTGCTGTGACAGTCCCATAAGCAGCAGCTTCCTTTAATTTCATGATTTTGGTAAGGAGAATTATTTGCAATCGTGGCTTCTACCTATTCTTCGGTGATGTTAAAATCTACTTATGATAAATGTGTAAGTCCACTAGATCAAGTTTTTCATTGTTATTCAAATATTCTGATATTTAAATTTTTTTTAACATTTTTTTTTTATTTTTGTGAGACAGAGAGAGAGACAGAGTATGAGCTGGGGAGGGGCAGAGAGAGAGTGAGACACAGAATCCGAAGCAGGCTCCAGGCTCTGAGCTGAGCTCAAACGCATAGACTGTGAGGTCGTGACCTGAGCCAAAGTCAGACACTTAACTGACTGAGCCACCTAGATGCTGGCAAATATTCTGATTTTGAATAGAGTAGGATATTCTATTATTGCTAATTTTCCTTTTGTCTACTTAACCAAGAATTAAGAGAAAATTATCAAAATATTCCCCTATAACAGTGGATTTGTTTGCTTCTCCCTAATTCTATCAAATTCTGTTTTTTATATTTTAAGGTAATTTTATTAACTACCTCTATGATTATAGTTATTACATATTCTTGGTGAATTGAACCTTTTATCATTAGGTATTTACTTTCTGTATCTCTAATAGTGCTTTCCTCATGCTCTATTTTGTCTGATACTAGTATAGCTGCACCAGCTATATTTTAGTTAAAATTTTCCTAATATGTTTTCCATGCTTTTACTTTCGACTTTTTTGCTGTATATGTTCATCATGAAGATAGCAAATAGCTGGGCCCGCTTAATTAGCTCCATTATATGTATTATATTTACTGAGATAGTTGGGCCTATTTCTATCTTACATTTTTTTTTCCAGTTCCACTCTTTGTTTTCTTCTTTCTTGTTTCTTCATAATTGGTATCTATATTTCCCCTTCTCTTGGATTTTTTTATTTTGAAATAATTTTTAATTACAAAAAATGGCACAAGGATTAAAAATTATTCCTGAATGTCCTTTACCCGTTCCCCAAATATTATCATCATATGTAATCATTGTACAGTCATTAAAACCAGGAAGTTAACATTGATACAATAATATTAATTTATCTATGGACATATTCATGTTTTGCCAGTTGTATGTCATTTTTCTTTTCCAGGATGTAGTCCTCCTATCATCTAGGTGTTAATGGCGTCATCATATACATACTCCTTCTGTTTATTTGGTTTGAGATTTTTTTTTTTAAGAAACAGCAAATCTTACCATGTTATTTGGTCAGCATTACTTTTCATATCCTTTGCAGCATCTCCTAGATTCATCTCCTAGATTCTCATCTCATTTCATCTCACTTTCCTTCAGAAGGTTTCTGTGAAGCTATAGTAGAATACTTTCTTTGAGCTTTTATCCTGAAGAATATTTTTTACCTTCCCATTTGAACAATTAGTTAAATTTTAAAGTGATTGTTCAAAATTATTTTCATTCAATGTTCAGAAACTATTACTTTATTGTTTTCATGAATTTAGTATTGCTGTTGAGACATCTCATGTCATTTAACTCTATCCTTTTAGAAACTTTTAAATTGGCATCCTTAATATGTATATTATAATATGTATATGTAGGTGTTTGTTTGTTTTTTTCTCCCTGCTTTTGCTCATTTGTATTTGGCATACCTTCCATTATTTCTTCACATGTTTTCTTTCCTTCTGGAACACCAAGATCCTGAATGCTTTTACTTCTGTTCTCCATATCTTTAAACATTTCTTTTTGTTTTCTTTTTTCTTTTTTATCTCTTTATCCTTTCCAGACTTATTTTGGGAGAATACCTCAACTTGATCTTTAAACTCATGAATTATTCTTTAGTGGCATCCATTTTACTATTTCTATCATACACCTGCCTAACATTTTAACTAATTATACTTCCAATAGCACATGTTGTTCAGCTTGTTATCTTTCTCTTGATGTAGTTTTATTTTAGCCTGTGAGGTCATATTTCCAGGAGTATGTGGTTCTGTTTGACAATAGCTATTGGGAAATTGCCAATTCCAGACCCTCGTGTTATAATTCAGCTAAGTTCAGTAAGAGGAGAAGTGATAAGTTCTCTGGCAAAGACCACCAAGCTCCAGAAGTAACACTGTCATTTGGTGTTATGTTACCGAGTTTTCAAATCAGTTATTCTTCAAATCTTAGAGAGAAGCTACCTATATTGCAGTCCACCATTGATAGGCCATATTGTTATACTAATTTTTTCTTTCCCAAATTATCCCAATAGATTTCCATCTGATCTTGCTACCAATACATCATTTCAAAACATCATATCTGTTTTATGATTTCCTTGTTCCAATTTAAAAACAAAAGAAGGATCACTGCCTATAGAATAAACTTTTTGGTGTGGCTTTCAGGTACTTGCATATCTGGTTTGGGATTATTTTATAGCCTCATTTCTCAGTATGTCTCCCTCTTTACAAAGGTTGTGTTCTAGTTTTACACTACTACTTATCATTCTAAGAATATAGAACTGTTTTGCTAATTTTTTTTCTTCCACCTGGAAGTGCATCCATTTTTGGCTCTGGAAACTCACTTATTCTGCAATACCATAATTACATTTGTTTTTCTCCAGTAAGCTTTTAAGGTCCCCAATAATCACAGTTAATGCCTTGGTCTTATGCATCCATAACACTCTATTTGTTTTTACCTTTTGTTATGGTTGTTTTGGCAAACTTCTTATTGCCAAAATATGAATTCCTTAATAACAGTGACTTTTTAAAAAAATTTCTCTCTGTCTTTCATAATATCTGGCAGAGTATTGTGCCCACAGGAAGTATTATTAAGAGATCGTCAATCATTATGTAAATGAATTCTACCTGTATCCAAAAGAAGTAGATTGCATGACAAGTAAGCAAACAGATGGTAGTAATTCCTTGTTCTACTCTTTTAAGTGTAACAATTGATGCCTCACTATGGAGTCAACTAGGATTCAATGAAATCTCCCTATACCCTATATATAGCTAATTACAGATTTTACCTTTTTATTCCTTAATTTTTCAACAAGTATTTATAGAATAGGTATGTGCACTTGAGAGAACAGTTATTCAATGAACAGTAATTCTGCCAGCTTATAGGGCAGTGTTTCTCAACCTTATTCAAATCATGACACATGTTTAAAATGATAAAATGTTTATAGCACATTAAGGCAAAATGTATGGTTTAGGGAGAATCTACATGGGACCTGGTAAAAATGTCATACTTTTTTATAGTGTATTTCTTTATGTTATACAATTATGATAAAAATATAGCATATTAGGGAATATACATATATATATACTATCTGTGAAGTAAATATGAAATATATATGTATATAACATAATATGAAACTTCATATATGTGTGTGTGTGTATACACATAATACATAACTAAAATTCCCAAATAAGATGTCTTAAATATTTTTAATAAGAATATGGAACTTCTTTCTGTAAATGTGAATTTCTATTTCAAGCTTTGTGAATTAAATAGCTGTGTACTACTTCTGGTCAAGATTTATTTGTCTTATTTTTATAGTCTTTATTAGTGAGAATTTTTAAAAAATCTTATGCCTTATAATACTTTTTACTTTAAAAATATATGCATGTACTAAGTGTTGAAACTAAAAACAAAAAGAGGGGTGCCTGCATAACTCAGTTGGTTGAACGTTGACTCTTGATTTCAGCTCAGGTATGATCTCAATGATCTTACACTTTGTGGGATCAATCCCTGCATCGGACTCTGCCAGCTCAGAGCCTGTTTGGAATTCTCTCTCTCCCTCTCTCTCTCTGTCCTTCCCCCAAGTTGTGTGCTCTCTTCTCTCTCTCAAATAAATAAATAAACATTAAAAAGTATTAAAATAAAAAGAATTCAACTGTATTGAATGCTAGCAGAAAAGTCTTAGAATAAAAGAAAAAACAGTATATATTTGAATTTGAACATAAGAAGTCAGTGGTGAACTTGAAAAAGACCAAGTTAAGCAAAGTGGCAGAGAAAAGAACCAGGCTGGCAAAGGTAAAAGCAAATAGAAGTAAAGAAGTGAAGATATTGCCAAATTTTATTTTTTTGAACTATGGTCTTCATGTTCGTAATAACCTCATGACACTGAAAGAAACAGATGAAACTTCTGAATAAAAGAACTCTTAAATTATGGTCCAATGACATTTTTAGTGTTATGAATATCTTATTTTTATAATTTGAAAATTGATAATTGATATATAATATACAAAAGAACATTATGATTAGAGTATTTGAATAATTAAAACTTATACCCAAAGTTAATCCTGGATATCAGAAAGTTTACAAATTATAGGTTGTTAACTAGGGGAGAGAAAGTTGGTAAAAGCAATTAGGCAATTACTCCTCTCTTCTTTTAAGGTAAAGAGAATTTGAATGAATGGCTACATGTTAATATTTTTCAATGTGGTATAGTCAGCTAAGCGGTACCGAGCTCCTAACAGGCCAGAAATGTCTTCATTAACAAGATCATGAATGTGAGCAATTATTGCCTTCTAATATGGCTTATTGCTAGGAGAACCTATCCCCTAGATACCATTTCTCTGATTCTTAATCTTTTTTTCTTTTTCCCTTTGGTCACAAATCCAAATCTGAGGAAATTTAATAATGTGATAAAATAATTAACCTATCTTTTTCCCTAAAATGCAGATATGCACCCACATTCATTTGATTTATAATTTCAAGGGGTACATAGATCCACTAAGGCCTATTCATGGTCCTCAAATTACCTTATAAAAACAAGAATCACATAATTTAGCTTACAATTAACTGTTTATGCTGCCTCCAAAATCTCCAGAAAAAGGCTACCCTAATAGGTAATGGTTCTGATATCAATTACACATTCTGTGTGTTTTTATATCTTCATACCTTGAGCAACTCCTAAGCCGTAGGCACTGTGTATGATTCCTTTGAGACATATGTAATGTTCACTGATTCCAAAAGAATATGAATTAGTCTGAGTGCTATTCATATTATCTGTTACCATAACTTCAACTTTCAGATATCATTCTTAAATACTAGTATTCATGAAGATAAATATAATGTGGATAATGAGTTGTCCATAGCAATACTATATAATTTTTATGTATTTAATTAAAAATAGCATATAGGGGACCCTGGGTGGCTCAGTCGGTTCAGTGTCTGACTCTTGATTTTGGCTCAGGTCATGATTTCATGGTTCATGAGATCAAGCCCTACATCAGAATCAGGGCTGACAGAGTGGAGCCTGCTTGGGATTCTCTCTCTCCCTCTCTCTCCCTGTCCCTCCCCAACTTACGTGTGTGCGCGCTCTCTCTTTCAAACTAAACTTAAAAAAAAACCCAGCATATAATTATGTCATTATATGGTTTTTCTGATCTTTATATTGTTACTATAAGGTCACCCAGAATAATTCATAATTCATATATTACGGAGTATTGCAGGTCCTACATGGAGCCATATTTACCCATTCACTTTCTCACCAGGACATTTCAAATTGGCAAAACTTTAAAATATTTGTCAGAAAAACAAATAACTAATAAATGAAGGACCCAGGGCTGTTTACACTATGACCATATATATGTCTCAGGTTTATCCTTCAAAGTCTCAATTAGTGCTGTTTTCCTGGTGTAATAATTAATAATAGGGCCCCTTAGTCTTAAACATGTCCCGATTTTATATGATTATGCAAGTTATGTGCTGTCCTCACTTTCTTTTCTCCATAAGCCAATTTAACATGAATAGATTCTCAAATTAGACTCATACAAATCAGAGATCTTATCCCAGTGTCAAACTTTACTAATAATTTCAAGGATCCAAATAATCAAGAGGCTTAAATAAAGCAGGGAGAAATCTGAAACATCAAAGGTGGCTTTTCAGTTCTTCCTTCCCTTGAAGAAAATGCACCTATGGCCCAGCAAAGTAGAATATCTTTAGTGAGGTTTATGGGTTTACCTCCCACAGAGAGGCAAGTCTTTACATTATGAAATATTTGTTTTGTTTTTCAGAGAGTTGTATAGTTTATATGACATTCTCTGAAGAGCGTTAACCTAAATATTTTTGGTTTATTTAATATAAATAATCCTTTAGGTAGGCACCATCCTGCTGAAGGCATTAAATAGATAAGATCTCTTCCTCCTAGAAGTTATCATTTGCCCGTGTTTTCTGGAGTTTCTGCCAATGTGGGGAGTAGATTAGATTGCTTGGCTTCTTTCCTTTACTATGAGCATCCACTTTATAAACTATTAATGGGTCACTGTCTAGACATTTTACCTCCTTCCTCCCACCATTACGACAGGTTTTGAAATTTTGACTATTTCATTATACTTACTTTTACTACATTTTAGGTTGTTACTACATATATATTTTTATTAGCTCTAGACATTCAAAATCCAACAATAAACAAGGCATATAAAAGCCTACCCTTATGAAGCTAGCATATTAAGTGATAAGCATGATATTAAATGTTTCAGTGGAACTTCTACAAAATTAAGAAAATAAAAAGCCCTATCTTCAACTTGTGACTAAGGATAAGTATTACATTGTTTCATTTACATTGTCAAATCAATCAATCAAATTATATATGACAGCTTAACTGTTGATTGCTTTGTTGTTAATATTATCCAAAATTTTGTTTTATTATTAGCTTATAATAAATAGTTACTTCATCTTTAACTTAAGTTAAACCTATGATTCCTTCCAGTTTTTATTTTATAATTCCTAACCAAATGTTTTATTTTCTCTTTAAGAAAATGACATATTGCTGTAGGTCAGATACATGCTGCTTCTTGAAAGCCTATTCTATCTTATATTCTGAGGGATTTTTTTCAGTGCTAGAAACTAAATGTGTAAATTTCTTGATTTATACAAAAAGGATATGGTATACCAGACAGCCGTTTCAACTGTAAAAGTATGTACTATGTTAGTGGTGTTTTTTTTAACTCTTTGTAGTAAACAGGGCACCTGGGTGACTCAGGTAAGCATCCAATTTTTGATTTTAGCTCAGGTCATGATCTCAGGATTGTGAGATTAAGCCCTATATTTGGCTACACTGAGCATAGAGTGTGCTTGGGATTCTCTCTCTCCCTTTATGCCCCTCCCTACCTCTCTCAAATAAATAATTTAACATTAAAAAAAATAATAACTCTTTGTAGTAAGTATACCTGGAAGATGGACCAATTCTCTACAATTATTTCAGGACAACATTTATACTTTAGATATATTTATGAAGAAGTAAATTCATATCTTTTATAAAAAGTGCCAGCTGTAATATAAAAGATATTTCTGAGAATAAAAATGCTATTTCCTATTCAGAATATAAGGTCAAAGGGTTAATTATTTGAGGGTCATTATATCAAAGTGCCTGTGATCAGATTTATACGATCTTTAGTTATTTTACCTCATTATGTACTTTGTCTTGCTCTAAATCCACTTATAAGTCTGAAATGAAGACTCTAAAGCAGATTTTATGGTTTCCATTGAAACACATTACATTTTCTGCCTCTAACATTTTTCTTTCAAATTCATCCAATTTATCATATCTTGCTGATTTCAATCCACTTGTGCTTTAGGCAATTTTAACAGTGCTTTTTTTCCCCTTTTCCTTTCTCCTAAGTTGTTTGCAGGAATGACTGAATTTTAGCCCAGGATATAAAATAGTATCAACTAAATTACTTCAGATGAACAATTAGAGCATACTCATATATACAAAACTAGAAATCTTTGTTGCCAGATTTAAAATTAAAAGCAAATAAACAAAAAATCAGTATGATTTTATATCAGTATGATAGTTCAGATTTTATAAAAAGGATTTTTAATATCCTTATTACCAAGAACAGAGAGAGAGAATGTTAAATGCAAATAAAAATAAGTACAACTTGTTGCAAAGAAGATAATCTTTTTTTTTTTCTCTATCACTTCTCTTTATTTTTTTTTTGTTATTTTATTTTATTTTATTTATTTATTTATTTATTTATTTATTTTTTTTAATATATGAAATTTACTGTCAAATTGGTTTCCATACAACACCCAGTGCTCATCCCAAAAGGTGCCCTCCTCAATACCCATCACCCACCCTGCCCTCCCTCCCACCCCCCATCAACCCTCAATTTGTTCTCAGTTTTTAACAGTCTCTTATGCTTTGGCTCTCTCCCACTCTAACTTCTCTTTTTTTTTTTTTTTTCCTTCCCCTCCCCCATGGGTTCCTGTTATGTTTTTCAGGATCCACATAAGAGTGAAACCATATGGTATCTGTCTTTCTCTGTATGGCTTATTTCACTTAGCATCACACTCTCCAGTTCCATCCATGTTGCTACAAAAGGCCATATTTCATTTTTTCTCATTGCCACGTAGTATTCCATTGTGTATATAAACCACAATTTCTTTATCCATTCATCAGTTGATGGACATTTAGGCTCTTTCCATAATTTGGCTATTGTTGAGAGTGCCGCTATAAACATTGGGGTACAGGTGCCCCTATGCATCAGTACTCCTGTATCCCTTGGATAAATTCCTAGCAGTGCTATTGCTGGGTCATAGGGTAGGTCTATTTTTAATTTTCTGAGGAACCTCCACACTGCTTTCCAGAGCGGCTGCACCAATTTGCATTCCCACCAACAGTGCAAGAGGGTTCCTGTTTCTCCACATCCTCTCCAGCATCTATAGTCTCCTGATTTCTTCATTTTGGCCACTCTGACTGGCGTGAGGTGATAAGAAGATAATCTTTTAAGTCTAATGCATTTGGATTTATTTTCTTTTTTTAAATGTTTATTTATTTATTTTGAGAGAGAGAGAGAGAACGAGTAGGGGAGCGGCAGAGGGAATCCCAAGCAGGCTCTGGACTGTTAGCACAGAGCCCGATGTGGGGCTTGATCTCATGAACCATGAGATTATGACCTGAGACAAAACCAAGAATTAGACAATTAATCGACTAAGCCACCCAGGAGCCTTGGATTTATTTTATGATTCTAAGCAACAATGCTGTATATTCCATTTATGTTTTGCCTAGTTTCCTGTACAGTAAGGTAGGAATTATATGATAATTTCTATCCATTTGACTATGAGCAAAATTGAAACATCACTTAAGAATGAAAGCAATTAAGGACGTCATTCTCTTCCCCTGCCAAGTAGATCTTGGAGGCCATTTGTGCCATTAGCATATCTGCAAAGTTGTACTGACACATTGGTTCTTACAAGAGAAATAGATAAGTCTTTACTGTGCTAAACTACTGAGATTTCAGGGTTTATATATGATAGAAGTTAAGATTAATTATGCTGTTAAATGCAGAAATTGGTACCATAACAAAAACCTTAAATATGGTCTCAGTGATCAGATGAGAAAACTAATGTTCATTTCCAGTCCAAACGTGGGTCTAATTTTTGTAACAGCAAAGCATTTCCCTGTGATAACTTGGAAGGCAAACAGTGTATATAGCTAGTGGCTCTAGGAGAAGAAGTTGAAAAACAAGAGTATTGATTCTGCGTTGGTTGTACTGGATTTTTGGCAAGTTACCCTATAGAAAAGAAGAGCTCAGCAAAGCAGCTGGTTTTTTCAAGGAAAAACAAAAGAATGAAGAGTTCAGAAATTTAGAGCCTTTCATCTTCAGAAAAGTTGTCTGCTTCTATAATCCCAGATAGTAAAACATGAACTTTAATAGGACTTTGAGACAAAGGCCCAAACCTGTTAATTGGAAATGACTCAGGACAGAGTTTAGATTAGGTGTGTAGGCTTCCCACCTATTGTTGTAGGTAGCTTTATAGTAACTTCGATTAAATTGCTAGAGCAAGAGAGATTGGAAGAAAGTAAGAAAAAAAAAAAAAAACAACGATCTAAGCACTACATATGACTTCAAAAGAATTTTGAATGTGATTACTGGCACATGGAACTGACAGAAGAAAATAGATGAGAACTCTGATAACCCTGAAGTTTTTATGGAACTTTTTTATGGAAGGGAATTACCAGAAAATCTTTCTGAAATTCCTTTGACCATGTAAGACTTAAATATACTCTTGAGTCCCCAGTCTTTAGCAAGTAAGAATTATAAAGAGATAGCTTTTGTAGCCTCTAAGATAGGCAGTTCTCCCACCTCAGATATGGCCAAGGAGATAACGAAAAAGTAAGAACTTCTAGAAGACAGAAGTCCTCACAAAAAGCAGAATCAGTGACTAATCCAGGACTAATCCAGAAATCCACAGTTGAAATAGGAGAACTTCACAGAGTGAACCTGTGATTAGTGTGTGCCTTCTATTCTTCCCATCTGTAGTTGATTTTTCCTTATTCCAACTTTGTACATTCAATATGTGTATACATGGATGGAGTAGGAGGTAGATGACTTGTCTTTTTAATTCATTAGTCTTTAAACTAAAACCCTATCCCAAGCTGATTTAGGAGACTGTTGTACACGTTGAGAGATTCTGGACTTGATGGGACTTTCCATTGTCTCCTTTCAGAAGTGTGTTCCATGTTTAAGAAAAAGAGGATCAAATATCTTTGGGCACCTGTGGCAAAATATTTCACTTGTTTCTCTACATTTCCCAATTTCCCTCAAGTTTGATTGGGGCCACGTAATTTAGTTCTGGTCAACAGATTGTGATATGAAGTAAGTGTGTCACTTTGGGTCTAAGGTAGTTAAGCACATCATTCCCTCACTTTTTTTGCATCAATCTGTGGAGAGATTATGTTTCAGACAGGTTGACTACACTATGGAGGAGGGATGCCCTATCCACTTTAAATTTGTAGGAGCAAGAAATCAAAGTTTGTTATTTGTTATGTTAACCATTATAAGTTATGTCTATTGTGACAGCTAGTGTTAATTATATTAACTATAGTGATTTTTTTTTTGTCAAAGGGCATAATATAAGGGTATTCCACAAGTGTACTATAAAAATTAAATGAGGGGCACCTGGGTGGCTCAATCAGTTAAGCATCTGATTCCAGCTCAGGTCATGATCTCATGGTTCATGGGTTTGAGCCCCACATCGGGCTCTGTGCTAACAGCTCAGAACCTGGAGCCTGCTTCAGATTCTGTATCTCCCTCTCTCTGCCCCTGCCCTGCTTGCACTTTGTCTCTCTCTGTCTCTCAAAAATAAATAAATGTTAAAAAATTTTGTTTAAGTAAATAAAATTATGGGGCCCCTGGGTGGCTCAGTTGGTTAAGCGTCCGACTTTGGCTCAGGTCATGACTTCAGGGTTCGTGAGTTTGAATCCTGCGTAGGGCTCTGTGCTGACAGCTCAGAGCCTGGAGCCTGCTTCAGATTCTGTGTCTCCCTCTCTCTCCATCTTTCCCCCACTCACACTCTGTCTCTCTCTCTCTCTTTCAAAAATAAAATAAACATAAAATTTTTAAAAATCAATTAATAAATGAAAAATTCATGTGTAGCACTTGCTGAAAGCCTTAGCACATACAGTCATGGAGTAAAATGACTAGCATGTAGTAACTGTTCAATAAATGTTAGCTGCTATTGTTATTTTCATTGTTGTTAAATCTCATATACCCATAGGCCTGAGATTTATGAAACTTTGCTCTGTGGTTTTACTGAGAAATTTACAAAGAGAAGAGGTAAGCATGAAGCCTCTAGGGGATTGCTAAGTACAAATTAATGTCAAATAGATCTGATTCCATTATTATTGATGTCAAAATAATAATTTAGATAGATAATATCTGTCCAGTCTATCTTGATTTTAGGAATATTTTTGAATTTAAGAGATCCTTATAATAACTTTTTGGATAAAATGGAAAATATTTAGACATGAGTATATTTTGTTTTTCTTCTAATACTTAACAATTATAAATTAATCAGTATTAACTTGAAGTTAAGATTTTAATGAAATATTTTTGTATTACTCTCTTTATTTCAATATTTTTAGAAAAGACCTAGAATAAAATGCAAACAAAATGACTATATATTTCATGAGGCTAAGAGATTTAGTTAATATATAAGGAAAGTCTAGGATATAAATATTGAGACAGAAACAATGAGCTCATTCCAAGAAAACATTTTATACAAGAATAAGAATTAACCATGTGAGGTAATAAAGTTGTTAATTATTTTGATATTGATATTCTACAATGAATATGTACATCAAATCATCACCTTGTGCACTTTAGACATATATTAATTACATTTGTCAATTATTCCTCATTATAAAAACTCTATATAGGCACATGAATAAGAGATGTTTCTAATAAAGAATAAGTATAAATCTGTCACTTACAAAATAACTTTAAAAACGGACTGAGAATTCTCTCTCCTCTCTCTCTGCCTCTCCCCCACTCGTGCTCTGTCTCACTCTGTCTCTCAAAAATAAATAAATATAAAAAAAATTAAAAGAGACTGAGAGGTGCCTGGGTGGCTCAGTCGGTTAAGCATCCAACTTCTCAGGTCATGATCTCAGAGTTGTGAGTTCGAGCCCTGTGTTGGGCTCTGTGCTGACAGCTCAGAGCCTGGAACTTGCTTTGGATTCTGTGTCTCCCTCTCTCTCTGCCCCTCCCCCACTCACATCTGTCTCTATCTCTCAAAAATGAATAAACATTAAAAAAATTAGAAAATTTAAAATAAAAAATAAAAACAGACTGAAGGATACATGAATTAAAGCAATTTCACATGAAATACACTTAGTCTTTCAGCTGACCCCAATTTTATTATCACATAACCGTGTGTTTTGTAGCTTTTCAATGGCCAATGGAACTTTAGTTTCATGAATCATGGCATCTAGAATGAAATAAAAGCCTATTATTTTATTCTAATGGCGCCTCTCTTAGTACCTGGTATTCAGATTATGATTCACTCTTTAAAAACATTATAACCGGGGTGCCTGGGTGGCTCAGTTGGTTAAGCATCAGACTTCAGCTCAGGTCATGATCTTGTGGTTTGTGAGTTCAAGCCCCATGTCAGGCTTTGTTCTGACAGCTCAGAGCCTGGAGCCTGCCTCAGTTTCTGTGTCTCCATCTCTCTTTGTCCTTCCCCCACTCTCACTCTTTCTCTCTCTCAAAACTAAACATTGAATAAAACAAAACATCATAACCAACTAAAGCTTATTTAGGGAAGTATAATTATGATGCTAAGGGGAATTGGAAGCAAGCAAGGAGAGACTAACAACTTTCTTAAAATTAGAGAAGCTCAAAATTAAAATGGGCTACTTCAAGAATTAGTGACATCTTAAGTGAAGGTATGCAAACAGAAGCTGGACTAGCATTTGCTGAGATTGTTATATGAAGAAGGCGATAAAATTAATTGGATGGATTATATTGAAAATTCTCTGTAGTGCCAACTATCTTGTATAGTTTGTAATTCTTTGATTGTAAATACATTGTTTTATGTTGCTACTCTTGTATCAGGCACTGTAGGTTAGCAGTTCTTTCAAGAGGTTCACAAAGTTTATTTTTATAATAATAGTGGCAATATTTGTCTTTTACACTTTTATTCTCTTATAGGTAGAAAATAGAATTTTCCAGATTCTATATATTTTGTGATGATGGAATCACTTATGTTAACATGTAATGAGTTTATAATTTTATTCTTAAATGATAAACATTTTAAAAATTCTCAGTTTTAACTTATATTATTGTAAAAATCAATAAATATAATTCACCTTCCCTCCAAAAAAACTCTTTGAGATTCTCAATTATTTATTTATTTATTTATTTATTTATTTACATTTATTTATTTTTGAGAGACAGAGAGAGCACAAGCGGGGAAGGAGCAGAATGAGGGAGATAGATGATCCAAAGCAGGCTCTGCCCTGTGAACACAGAGCCTGATGTGGGGCTCGAACTCACAAACCATGAGATATGACCTGAGCCAATATCAAGAGTTGGCTGCTTACCTGACTGAGCCACTCAGTTGCCCAGAGGTTCTCAATAATTTTAAAGGTGCAAACGGATTCTGTGAATAAGAAATTGATGTGTGCTCTGACTACAGAATCAAACTCCCTGATTTCATGGGGTTTACATTCCAAAGCAGGACTATAGGCAACAAACAAGTGAATAGACAAAGTAATTTTAAATGGTGGTAAGTACTATGAATAAAACTTAGAAAAATGGAAGGGTGATGGAGTACTTTAGGCAACACAGCCTTCTTTATATAAAGGGAGACAGATAAGGTCAATTCTGACAGATACTTTAGACAGATAAAGTCAATTCTGAAGAGATATTATTTGTTCGGTAATGAAAAGGAATGATTCATGTGAAAATTATAAGAAAGAGTATGTCAGACAAAGCCATAAGTTAGAAACATCTTCACATGTTGGGAGTTCAAAATGAAGACCTATGAACCTGGTGTGTAGTGAGTGAAGAACAGTAAGGTTGGCTAACCAAAGCCTTGTAAGCCAAAGTAACCCAAGTATTAGAACTCAGGCCTACCCTGTGGTACTGTTCTCCAGCAAAGATTTTAGTTGTGCTGACATTTCCATGATATTAGTAGCAACAAGTGAAATGACAGAATGACTAGAAGTTTAACAGAGAGATCAGAGGAAGTGACAGTAAAGAACCCTCCTGGGATTGCTGTCAACCTTGAGGATCAAAAATCTATGCACGTGTGCTAGGTCTTAGCCATTCAGGGAAATCACACAGGGTAGGGGACAGATTTAAAAATATTTCTAATCCACACACAGATCTATTACCGTAGTACAGAAATGTCACTGGTACAAGGGACTTAAGTAAAACCTCAAACTAAACACTGGCAGAACAGCAAGCTTCTTTGACTCAGGATTAGTTTCTAAGAAGCCAGGCTTATGAATTTACACACATCTCTGGTAGTGTAGAAGACTCTGTGCATGCCCAAGGCTACATCCTCTCAAAAATGATTCGATAGGCCACTTCCAACCTACCAGTCCCTGGCTTAACATGGAGCAAAAACATAAAATCTCTGAACTGTGATAGCAGCCTCCACATACATGCACAAACACCCAGCAGGAAAAGGTAAAAACCCTAACTGGATAAGGGGAATAAAGAACAGTGTTTGACCAACAAATGGTCTGTGCTTGGGGCACCTGGGTGGCTCAGCCAGTTAAGAGTCCAACCCTTGTTTATGGCTCAAGTCACGATCTCATGGTTTGTGAGAATGAGCCACACGACAGGTTCTGTGCTGACGGCACAGAACCTGCTTGGGATTCTGTCTCTCCCTCTCTCTCTCTACCCCTCCCCTATTCTCTCTCTCTCTTTCTTAAAAATAAAACAAACACACACAAAAATAAATAAGCGGTTTGTGCTGAACCAGGGGCTGAACTTGGTAGATAGCCAAACTAAAAGTTAAAAAAGGTAGAAGGGGTTGGGAGTGGTGGTGGAGTGGATCTGAGCAGGGACATATACTAAGGGGGAAATAGATTTCAGAGTTACTAGGGGAGAATTCATTGTTGCCTCTTCCAACTTCTGGTGGCTGACATTTCTTGACTAATGGCCCAATAGCTGTAACTTTTGTTTTTTGGTTTCATTACATTTCTTCACAGATGCTGGCTCATCCTGCATCCCTTGGACTGTTGTGATTATATCAGACCCTCTGAAATAATCCAAGTTAATTAGCTCATCATAAAATTTTAACATATCTGCAAGGACCCTTCTTTACATTGCAGGTAACATTTACATTTTCTGAACATAAAATGTAGACACGTATGGGGCTGTTATTCAGCCTACCACAAGGCCCACATGGTAGACTTAGCATACAGACACTTAAAAGCTGTTGTTCTAAATCTGTTAAAAAACTAAAGTAAATCATGCTTAAATAAAAGGTATGATGGTAATGTCTCATCAAATAGGAAGTATCAACGAAGAGATAGATACTATAAAATAAAAACAAATGGAAATTTTGTACTTCAAAAATGCAGCGTTTAAAATAAAAAAAATCATTAGACATATCAACAATAGATTGGAGCTGGCAGAAGAAAAAATCATCAAACTTAAAGATAAATCTATAGACATTATTCAATCAAAAAATTAAAAATAATAGGAAAAATGAACAAGGCATTCAGTCTGGCATGAAAGACGATTAGAAATCACTACTACATCCTGATAAGTAAAAAGCTGAAAAAAAACTTAAAAATCAGCAACTCTTCTTATATACATTGGATAACTGAGGTCACAGGACAAACTTATGGCCCCCAAATTGAAGAGCCCAGCAGGTAAATAGAATAACAACTTATCAGAACAGAAACCCAAGAGCAGAAACCTCCATAGGAATCAGTGCCAGAGCAGGAAAACCTGAGTATTATTGACAAATTGCTAGAGGCTCAGTGTGGGCAAGTCTGAGAGAAAAACTACAAGGGGACCTGGTCATCAGGGCTGGGTGGGCACATTTTCAAGTTTTACCTCCTAGCGATTTACTAGGTTCTCACAGTGAATATTAGAGAAGTATAGTTTCTGCTTCTGAAAGAGAGTAAAAGGAATCATTTTGAAATATGCAAAAGCAGTCTGTTCTTAACAAGGTCTGCATTCAGGAGAAGATATATTACCAATCTAAACTACTGGGCTTTTACCAGAGAGAGAAAAAAAGCAGTTAACCAAAGGCAGTTTTAGCTTTCCACGTGGAAGAAGGGAAATACCAAGTTCTATCTAGCATTCCCATACTACCTAAGGTGGGAGGTAACTGAAAGTATGTGTGAGGTTCACGGTCTAGAGACTCAATCTCACTAAACGACTGAGAACTAATCATATGGTCACAGAATACTTCCCATTCTCCACACCTTACCACCACATTTATGAAAGCCTATTTATAGCAATGTGTTTTCCCCCTACATCATGACACTAACAAGAAAAGAATTATAAGACATACTAAATGGCAAAAAAAACAACTTGAAGAGACAGGGCAGACATCAGAACCAGACTCAAACACAGCATGTGTGTTGTAATTTTTAGACCAGGAATTTATTTATTTATTTTTAATTTTTTTTAATGTTTATTTATTTTTGAGAGAGACAGAGAGTGAGCAGGATAGGTGCAGAGAGAGAGGGAGACACAGAATCTGAAACAGGATCCAGGCTCCAAGCTGTCAGCACAGAGCCTGAGGAGGACTCGAACCCACGAACCATGAGATCATGACCTGAGCTGAAACTGGACACTTAGATGCTTAACTGACTGAGCCACCCAGGCACCCCTAGCAGAGAAAGATCTAAAAGCTATAATCTAGGTTCCCATCTTAAAGGAAAATAAGACAAATCCAAAGTAAGCACAAAAATAAGAGCAGAAATGAATGAAATTGAAAACAGGAAATAAAATCAGCAAAACAAAAAATTGGTTCTTTGAAAATATATATGAAAGTGACAAATCTCACGGAAGTCTAATTAAGAAAAAGAAGGAGGGCATGGTTTACATAATTAAAGAGGGGGTATCAGTTCAGAGGCCATGGACATTAAAATGATAATAAATGGATACTCTAAACAACTCTAAGACCACAAATTTGACAACCAAGATGAAATGGATCAATTCCTGAAAGACACAGTTCTGCCAAAATTCACACAACAAGTAGACAACCTAATAGGCTTGCATCTAAAGAAGTTAAATCAATAATTAATAAGCTTCTAAATCAGAAGTTTTAGAACAGACCTAGATATGTATAGTGGTCAATTCTACCAAACATTTAAGGAAGAAATCTACCAATTCTGTATAGTCTCTTTCAAAAGATGGAAACAAAGGGAATACTTCTGAACTCATTCTGCAAGGACAAAATTAATAAGAAAACCAGAAAAAGACACTAAAAGGAAAGAAAACTATAGGCCAATATATCTCATGAACATAGATGTAAAAATTTTCAACAAAATATTCTCAAATTTAATCCAAAGATGTATCAAAAGAAATATAACCATGATCTATGCCAGTTATACAAACCTGGTTCAACATTCAAAAATCAATTAACATAATCCATTACATCAACAGGCTAAAAAGAAAATTACTAAGGCTAAGATATAACTGGCTAAGAAAAATATCAATAGATGCAGAAAAAGCATTTGACAAAATTCAACACGTATTCATGACAAAATCTTTAGTAATAGAGGGGAACTTTCTCAATTTGGGAAAGAACACAAAAATCTATAGCTAACTTCACACTTAATAATGAGAAACTAGAAACTGTCCTGTAAAGATCAGAAGTGAGGTAAGGGTGTCCCTCTCACCACTGCTTTTCAACATCATACCAGAATTCCTAGCTAATGTAATAATGCAAGAAAAGGAAATAAGAGTCAGATGTGAAAGGAAGAAATAAAGCATTACAGATAACATGATCAAATGCAGGAGGAAAGAACCATCATCCTGGAGGTCCTAGCTGATGCAATAAAAAAAAAGTCAAAGAACTAAATAAATGGAGACATATTCCATGTTTATTGATAGGAAGATACAATATTACAAGATCCCAAATTGATCTACAGATTCAATACAATCCAGTCATGATCTCAGCAAGTTACTTTGTGCATATTGGCAAACTGATTCTAACTTTTATATGGAGAGGCAAATCCCCAGAATAGTCAACAAAATATTAGAGAAGTACACAGTTGGAGGGCTGTGAAAGACAATGTTAAAATAATTAAATACAAGTCACAGACTGGGACAAAATATTTATCAAAGACAAATCTGATAAGAGGCTACTATCCAAAATATTTTTTTAAACATAAAACTTAACAATAAAAGAAAAACAAACTGTTTAAAAAATGAGTCAAAGACTTAATATCTCACCAAAGAAGACATGCCGATGGTAAATAAGCATATGAAAACATGCTTTGCATCATATGTCATTGCAGAAATGCAAATTAAAATGAGATACCTCCATACACCAATGACCAAAATCCAAAACACTTATAACATCAAATGCTTGTGAGCATGTGAAGCAACAGGAACTCTCATTCATTGTTGGCATGAATGAAAAATGGTACAGCCAACTTGGAAAACAGTCTGACAGTTTCTTACAAAAAAAAAAATAGTCTTACCATATGATCCTATAATCACACATTTTGGTATTTACTCAAAGGATTTCAAAAGTTATGTCCACACACAAACTTGAATGTGGATATTTATAGCAGCTTTATTCACAATTGCCAAAATCTTGGAAATCACTAAGGTGTCCTTAGTAGGGGAATGGATAAACTGGGTATAACTGTACAATGGAATATTATTCAGCACTAAATGTTAATGAGCCATCGAGTCATGAAAAGACATGGAGGAAACTTAAATACATATTGTTAAGTATAAGAAGCCAATCTGAAAAGGCTACATACATACTGTAAAATTCCAACTATATGACATTCTGGAAAAGATAAAACTATAGGAACAGAAAAAATTAGTGGTTGCCAAATGTTAAGAAGCCAGGAGAAATGAATAGGTGAAGCACAGATTTTGGGGGCAGTGCAACTATTTTGTATGATATACTAATGACTGATACATTTCTTAGTTTGTCCAAACCCAAAAATGTGCAATACCAAGGGCAGACCCAAATGTATAGTATGGACTTTGAGTGATGATGTTCACTGATTGTAAGGAATTTACCACCTTAGTGGGAAATGTCAATGTCAAGGACAGGGATGTTTATGTTGGGGCAGAGGATATATGGGAACACTCTGTACTTTCCAGTCAATTTTGCTATGAACCTAAAACTGCTCAAAAAGATAAAATTTATTAATTAAAAAACACATACACCCCAAAGGTGTAAAATTCAGTTCTTTTTACTGATTTTTAATCAAAGGGCAATGCAACCATTATGACTCCCTAATTCAAGATCATTTTAATCGCCACTAAAAGAAAACTGGTACTCACCAGAAATAACTTCCTGTTCCTGATTCTTCTTAATCACTGGTAACTATAAACCTACCTTATGTCTCTGTGGATTCATCTATTCTGGACATTTCCTATAAGTATAATCATAAAATATGAAGTCTTTTGTGTCTGTTTTCTTTCATTAGCATAATCTAGGCAATGATCATGTATGTGCAAAATGTTTCAGTATTCCATTCCTCTTTATGGATGAATAAAATTTATTATATACTCATAACACATTTTTTCCAATATTTGGGCTATTATAAATGTACTTTTTAAATATACAAGTTATTATGTGGACACATTGATTTAATTCACTTGGGTATATAGCTAGGAGTGGAATTGATGGATCATATGGTAACTCTATGTTTAACATTTTGAAAAACTATCAAATTTTTTAAAAAGTGGCTGTATCATTTTATAACCAGGAATATATGGAAATCAGCAATGACTGAGGATTCCCATTTCTCCTAATTCTCACCAACACTTGGTATTGTCCTTTTTATTATAGCCATACAAGTTGGTGTGAAATGGAATCTCACTGAGTTTTTATTTACATTCCCTTGATGACCTGTTAGACAAGCATCTTTTTTTAAATATTTTTTAATGTTTATTTTTTTGAGAGAGAGAGAGAGAGAGAGAGAGCGTGAGTGGGAAAGAGGCAGAGAGAGAAGGAGACACAGAATCTGAAGCAGGCTCCAGGCTTCGAACTGTCAGCACAGAGCCCAATATGGGGCCTGAACTCACAAACCATGAGATCATGACCTGAGCTGAAGTCAGACACTTAACCAACTGAGCCACCCAGTCACTCCAGACAAGCATCTTTTTATGCACTTATTGGCTATTTCTATATCTTCTTCTGATTAATTTATTTTGAAATACTTTACCATTTTATAACAGATATTTTTTCTTTTGATTATTGACTTGTAAGGGGTTTATGTATTCTAGATACAAGCCTCTTAGCAGATAAGGTGATTTGCAGATATTTTCTATCATGCTGTGAGTTGTCTTGTCACTATCCTAATTGTGTCCTTTGAAGCACAAAGTTTTTTGTCTTTAATTAAAAAAAAAATTTTTATGCTTATTTTTAAGATAGACAGAGCGTGAGTGGGGAAGGGGCAGAGAGAGAGGGAGACACAGAATCCAAAGCAGGCTCCAGGCTCTGGAGTCAGAGGTAAGGTCCGGACTCAAGCCGTGAGATCTTGACCTGAGCCAAAGTCAGACACTTAACCGACCAAGCCTCCCAGGCAGACACCCCTGTTTGTCTTTAATTTTGACGTCCAATCTTTCTTTTTCCTTCTCTTTTCTCTCTCTCCCTTCCATATTCTTGCTCCCTTCCCACCTACTTTTAGAATTATTGGCTTGTACATTTGATATCATATCTAAGAAATCATTGCCTAAGCCAAAGTTATGAAGAATTACTCCTATGTTTTCTTCTAAGAGATTTATAGATTTATTCCATAAATTTAGGTTTATGATCCATTTGAATTTACTTTTGCATTTCGTGTGATGGGGTGGGTGGTCCAACATTATTCTTTTGAATGAGATATTTAGTTGGTCCAACACAATTGTTGAAAAGACTATTTTTTCCTCAATGAATTTTCTTCGCACTCTTGTCAAAAATCTTTTGACCATATATGGGCTTATTTCTGGACTCTCAATTCTATTACACTGATGCAAATGTCTTATCTGTAGGCCAGTTTCACTCTGTCTTAGTTACTGTAGCTTTGTAGAAAGTTTTCAAATAAAGAAATATGAGTCCTCCAATCTTCTACTTTTCAAGATGGTTTAGCTATTTGGATCTCTTACAATTTCATGTAAATTTTGAAATCAGCTTTTCATTTCTTCGAAAAAGTTCATTGGGGTTTTAATAGGTATAGTTTGAATCTATAGATTTCTTTGGGTAGCATTTGTTATTCTAACAATTTTAAGTCTTCCAATCCAAGAATATAGTGTTCTGTCTCTTTATTTAGATATTTATTTCAACAGTTTTTTTGTCTTTTCTTTTTTTCTTTTTTGGTTTCAGTATTCAAGTCTTGTACTTCTTTTACTAAACTTATTCGTAAAGATTTTACTCTTTTTGATGCTATTATAAATGGAATTGTTTCCTTAAATTCTTTGTGAATTGCTTATTGCTAATGTGTAGAAATATAATTTATTTTTAAGTTGATATATATCATGTATCCTACAAGTTTTGCTGAACTTATTAGTTTTAATAGTTTTTATTGTATTTAACATCACCTCATTTACAAATTGACAGATTTTGCTTCTCCCTTAGTAATATAATGCTTTTTATATCTTTTTCTTGCTGAAGTGCAAGAACTTTTTGGCTAGAAATTCCAGTACAATTTTGAAAAGTGGTAAGAAGAGACATTTTTGCCTTGTTCCTAACCTTAAGGAGAAAGCATTCGTTATTAAGTATGATGTTTGATATGGGATTTTTGTAGATACTCTTTATCAGATTGAAGTAGTTCGTTCTATTCTGAATTTGTTGAGTCATGACAGGTTCTGGAATTTATCAGCTAATTTTTCTCCTTCTATTGAGATAAGTAGTTTTTGTCCTTTATTCTATTGATTAGGTATACTGCATTAATTTTTGGATGTTAACCATGCAATCCTGGGATATTTTCAACTTAGTCATGATGTATAAATACTTGATTATGTGTCTAAATTCAGGTCACTAGTATTTTGTTAAGCAGTTTTGTATTTATATTCTTTTCTTTGATAAAAGGAATTTTAATATACTTTTTCAACTTTTTATTTAATTTCTAGTTAGTTAACATATAGTGTAATATTGGTTTCAGAAGTAGAATTTAGTGATTCATCACTTATATGTAATACCCAGTGCTCAACACAATAAGTGCCATCTTTATTACCCATCACCCACTTAGCCATCCCCTGCCTACCTCCCCTCCATTAACCCTCAGTTCTCTATTCTCTTATGGTTTGCTTCTCTCTCTTTTTCCCCTTCCCCTATGTTCATGTTTTGTTTCTTAAATTCCACATATGAGTGAAATTGTATGATATTTGTCTTTCTCTGACTTTTTCATTTTGCATAATATACTCTAGTTCCATCCATGTCACTGCAAATGACAAGATTTCATTTTTTATAGATTCTTTTATAGGGATGAGTATTTCATTGTGTGTGTGTGTGTGTGTGTGTGTGTGTACACACATACATACATTTTCTTTATTCATTAGTTGATGGACATTTGGACTCTTTCTGTAATTTGGCTATTGTTAATAATGCTGCTGTAAACATCAGGGTGCATGTAATCTTTCAAATCAGTATTTTTTTTTATCATTTAGGTAAATACTTAGTAGTACTCTTACTGGGTCTTAGGGTAGTTCTATTTTTTAACTTTTTGAGGAGCCTCCATGCTGTTTTCCAGAGTGACTGCACCAGTTTGCATGCCTACCAACTAGGTATGAAGGTTCCTCTTTCTCTACATCCTTGCCAACATTTGTTGTTTCCTGTGTTTTTAATTTTAGCCATTCTGACAGATATGAGGTGGTAGGTATCTTGTCACAGTTTGGTTTCGATTTGTATTTCCCTTATAATCAGTGATGTTGAGTATTTTTTCATGTTTCTGTTACACATATGGATGCCTTCTTTGGAAAAGTATATATTCATGTCTTCTGCCCATTTCTTAACTGGGTTATTTCTTTTTGGGGTATTGAGTTTGATAAGTTCTTTATACATTTTGGATACTAACCCTTTAGCAGATATGTCATTTGCAAATATCTTCTCCCATTCCATAGGCTGCCTTTTAGTTTTGCTGATTGTTTCCTGTGATGTGCAGAAGTTTTTATCTTGATAAAGTCCCAATAGTCTACTTTTGCTTTTGTTTCCCTTACCTCCAGGAACGTGTCTAGTAAGAAGTCGCTACGGCTGAGGTCAAAGAGGTTGTCGCTTGTGTTCTCCTCTAGGATTTTGATAGTTTACTATCTCTCATTGAGGTTTTTCATCCATTTTGAATGTATTTCTGTGTTTGGCAGAAGAAAGTGGTTCAGTTTCATTCTTCTGCATGTTTCTGTCCAGTTTTACCAACACCATTTGTTGAAAGACATTCTTTTTTACATTGAATATTCTTTCCTGCTTTGTCAAAGATTAGTTGACCATGTAGTTGTGGGTTCATTTCTGGGTTTTCTATTCTGTTTCATTGATCTGTGTGTCTGTTTTTGTCATAGTACCATGCTGTCTTAATCTCTATAGCTTTGTAATATAGCTTAAAATCTCGAATTATGATGCCTCCAGCTTTGTTATTTCTTTTTCAAGATTGATTTGCCTATTCAGGGTCTTTTGTGGTTCCATACAAATTTTAGAATTATTTCTTTTGGTTCTGTGAAAAATGTTCATGGTATTTTATAGAGATTGCATTAAATGTGTAGATTGCTTTTGGTAATGTAGACATTTTAACAATATTTGTCCTTCCAATCCATGAGCATGGAATGTTTTTCCATTTCTTTGTGTCATCTTCAATTTCTTTCATAAATATTCTATAGTTTTCAGAGTATAGATTTTTTTAATTCTTTCATTAGGTTTATTCCTAGGTATCTTATGGATTTTGGCACACTTATAAATGGTATTGATTCCTTGATTTATCTTTCTGCTGCCTCATTATTAGTGTATGGAAATGCAACAGATTTTTGTACATTGATTTTATATCCTGCAACTTTGATGGATTTGTGTGTCAGTTCTAGCAAGTTTTTGATGGAGTCTTTCGAGTTTTCTACATAGAGTGTTGTCTGTGAATAGTGAAAGTTTGACTCCTACCTTGCTGATTTGGATGCCTTTTATTTCTTTTTGTTGTCTGATTGCTGAGGCTAGGACTTCCAGTACTATGTTAAATAACAATGGTGAGAGTGGACATCCCTGTCTTCTTCCTGACTGGAGAGGTAAAGCTCTGTTTTTCCCCATTGAGGATGACATTAGCAGTGGGGGTCTTTGGTATATGGCCTTTATGATGTTGAGGTATGTTCCCTCTATCCCTACTTTGTTGAGGATTTTTACAAAGAATGGATACTGTATTTCATCATATGCCTTTTCACCATCTATTGAGGGGATCATATGGTTCTCATCATTTGTTTTATTAATTTGGAGTGTCACATTAATTGATTTGCAAATATTAAACCAGCCCTGCAGCCCAGTAATAAATCCCACTTGGTCATGGTGGATAATTCTTTTAATATTCTGTTGGATTTGATTTGCTAGTATTTTGTCGAGAATTTTTGCATCCATGTTCATCAGGGATATTGACCTCTAATTCCTCTTTTTAGAGGGGTCTTTGTCTGGATCTGGAATCAAGGTAATACTGACCTCATGGAATGAGTTTGGAAGTTTTTCGTCGATTTTTAATTTTTTAGAACAGTTTGAGAAGAATAGGTATTAACTCTTTTTTAATTATCTGCCAGAATTCCCTTGGAAAGCCATCTATCCCTGGACTTTTGTTTGTTGGAAGAGTTTTGATTATTGATTCAATTTCTTTGCTGGTTATAGATCTTCAAAATTTCTATTTCTTCCTGTTTCATCCCAAAAGAAAGAACAAGAAGAATTTATGACCAGGGAGCTAATCAAAATAGATATAAGTAATATGCCTAAGCCAGAATTTAAAAAAAAAATAATCATAAGTGTACTAGCTGTGCTTAAGAAAATCATAGAAGAAACCAGACACTTACTTCAGAGATAAAGGACCTAAAATTTAGCCAGGCCAAAATAGAAAATGCTATAACAAAGATTTAAAGCCAACTGGATATAATGACCACAGGGATGGAAGAATCAGAGGAATGACTAAGTGGTATAGAGATAAAATTATGGAAAATAATGAAGCTGAGAAGAAGGAAAGAAAAATATTGAATCATGAATATAGATTTAGGGAATTCAGCAACTACATAACATTTATATCAAAGGAATCACAGAAGAAGAGAGGGGAGAGGGGACAGAAAGTTTATTTGAGCAAATTGTAGCTGAAAACTTCCTTAATCTGGGGAAAGAAACATACATCTAAATCCAGGAAGCACAGAGAGCTCCTATGAAAACCAACAAAAACCAGTTAACACCAAGATATATTGTAAAATTTGCAAAATAGATAAGAATTCTGACAGTAGGGGGAAAGAAATTCCTAATATGCAAGGAAAGACAAATCAGGTTAGCAGGAGATCTCTCCACAGACACCTGACATACCTGAAGGGTGTGGCATGATATATTCAATGTAATGAATGAGGAAAATATGCAGCCAAGAATACTTTATTTAGCAAGGCTTTCATTCAGAGTAGAAGGACATATAAAGAGTTTCCCAGACAAATAAAATCTAAGGAGTTCGTGGAACTTGGAAGAAGTTCCAGCCTTGGAAGAAATATTAAAGGGGACACTTTGGGAACAAAAGACCAAAAGTGTCCAAGGTTAGAAGGGAACAGGTAAAATCTCCAGAAACAGCAACAAAACAAATCGTAAAATGGTACTAAATTAATACCTATCAATAATCACAATGAATGTAAATGGACTAAATGTTCTAATCAAAAGACATAAGGCAGAATAATGGAAAAAAAACAAGACCCATCTGTATGCTGCCTGCAAGCATATAACATAGATATGTCATTTTATATGTAAAGACACCTCTAGATTGAAAGTGAGGGAATGGAGAACCATCTATCTTACTAAAAGAGATCAAAAGAAAGCCAAAGTAGCAATGCTTATCTCTGACACACCAGATTTTAAATCAAAGATTGTAACAAGACACAAAGAAAGGTACTATTCTCATAACAAAGGGATCTATCCAACAAGAAAGTATAACAATTGTAAATATATATGCCCCCAACTTGACAGAAGCCAAATATATAAGTCAATTAATAACAAACATAAAGGAACTCATTGATAATACAATAATAGTAGAGGACTTTACACCCCACTTACAATAATGGACAGATCATCTAAGCAGAAAATCATCAAGGAAACAATGGCTTTATATGACACACTGGACCAGATGGATTTAACAGATATTTTCAGAACATTTCATCCTAAAGCAACAGAATACACATTCTTTTTGAGTACACATAGAATATTCTCCAGAATAGATCACATACTTGTTCACAAATCAGCCCTCAACAAGTACAAAAGTTTGAGATCATACCATGCATATTTTCTGACTACAAGGCTATGAAACTTGCAGTCAATCATAAGAAAAAATTTGGAAAGACTACAAATATATGGAGGTTAAATAACAGCCTAATAAAGAATGAATGTATTAACCAGGAAATTAAAGAAGAAATAAAATAAATACATTGAGGTAAATGAAGATGAAAACCTGACAGTCCAGAACCTTTGAGATACAGCAAAGGCAGTCACAAGAGAGAAGTGTATATAGCAGTACAGGCCTACCTCAAGAAGTAAGAAATGTCTCAAATATACAACCTAACATTACACCTAAAGGAACTAGAAAAGGAACAGCAAATAAAGCCTAGGGAAGCAGAAAAGGGAAAATAAAGATTAGAGAAGAAATAAGTGATATAGAAACACACACAGACACACACACACACACACACACACACACACACACACACAATCCAGTAAAACAGGTCAACGAAACTAAGAACAGGTTCTTTGAAAGAATTAACAAAGTTGATAAACCCCTAGCCAGATTTATCAAGAAGAAAAGAGAAAGGACCCAAATAAATAAAATCACAAATTAGGGAGGAGAGATGGTAACCAACACCACATAAATACAAACAATTATGAGAGAATATTATGAGAAGTTATATGCCAACAAATAGGACAATCTGAAAAAAGTGGATAAATTCCTAAAAACATACAAACTACCAAAACTGTATGTACATTCATAAGAGATTTTGGTCTGTAGATTTTTTTTTTGTCATCTTTGGTTTTGGTATCAGGGTAACACTAACCTCAGAATGAGTTGGAAAAATGCTTCCTCCCATTTTTTTTGGAATAGTTTATAAAGAATTGGTATAAATTCCTTAAATTTTGGTATAATTCATCAATAGAGTCCTCTGTAGTTGTTTTAATGGTGTTCCCAAATAGATCACTGGAATCTGTAAGTGTTACCTTATGTGGAAAAGGATCTTTGCAGATGTGATTAAGTTAAGAATCTTGAGATGAGATAATCCCAGATTTCTGTAAAGTCTCTAAATGCTATCATAAGTGTCCTTATAAAAAAAGTAATAGAGTGAGATTCTACTTATACACACATAGAAGAGAGAAAGGAAATGTGAAGAAGGAGACAGATAGAAATGATATTGCCTCAAGCAAAGGAATGCTGGCAGCCAATAGAAGCTGAAAGAGGCAATAAACTAATTATCTCTCAGAGCTTCTGAAGGGAGTGCAGCCCTGCTGACATCTTAATTTCAGCTCAGTGAAAGTAATGTTGAATTAATGGCTTCCAGAACTATGAAAGAATATTCTTTTGTTGTTTTAAGCTAACAAGTTTGTGGCAAGCTTTATAAAAGTACAGGAAACTAATATACCATTTGGACCTAAGGTTTTATTTGTGGGGAAAAAGTTAAATTATTAATTCAATTTTTATTTGTTATAGTATTATTAATATTTTATGTTTATCATATATTAATATTTTATATTCTTAGGTCAGTAGGGCAGTTTTTGTCTTAGGAATTTGTTCATTTCATCTAAATGATCTAATTTGTTGGCATATTGTTTATTGTATTCCTTATAGTCATTTTTATTTCCTTGAATTTGGTAGTCATGGCCTCTTTCATTTCTAATTCTGGTAACTCAAGTCCTCTCTCTCCTTTTTGTTGGGAGATTTATCTAAAGATTTCTAAATTTTGTTAATCTGTTCAAAAAAACAACTAATGTTATTGATTTTCTCTATTGTTTTTCTGTTTCCACTTTGATTTGTTTCTGCTTTCATCTTTACTTTTATCTTTCTTCTGTTTGTGTTGGATTTAGATTTGACTTCTTTACTAGTTTCTTAAGGTGTTAGGTTAGTTTATCTATTTGAGATTTTCATTTTGAGTGTAGGTGTTCATAGATATAAATTTCCTTCTGAGCACTGCTTTAGCTGAACCGTATAATTTCTTATTGTTTTCGTTAATCTTATAGTATTTTCTAACATCATTTGTGATTTTCTCTTTGACCAGTTGGTTATTTAGGAGTGTGATACTTAATTTCAACAAATGAGAATTTCTACAAATGAGAATTTGTAGAGTTCAAAATGAAACTGATAAACAAGATAATAATATCTAGATTAAAAAAAAATCATACTACATGCCACTCATCTTCCCCTCAGCTCTCTCAGTTAATTTATAAGGTAGGCATTTTCACTCTTCCATTTCATAGATGAAGAAACTGCAGTCTTGTGGAGTTAAATAAGTGGCTTAATGTTACTTTCTGAAGTGCCTAAATATGCTATTTCAGAAATCCAACTGATTTTGCTCATAGTTTTATACTTCTAATCACTATCCAATAGTGACTCAAGAACAACAGAATGGTATAGGCAAAGCATTGTTTCAGTAGACATTGGGCTAGTATAATTTGTGTAGCCAGGGTGGTCTAAGTTGAACACATAGGTTTGACTAGGATATCAGGTTGAGAAGTTCAGATCTTAAAATTAAGATCCTGACATTGGAGGGGAAAGACTGAGGCATCATATTCTTTAGAAGGTTATAGAAATCCTGGGTAAAGTAAAATAATATAATCATCAAAACACCAAATCATAGTTATTCAGGAACCTGTAGGAAGTTTGACCTTAATACTAAGCCACATTTGCCCAGACATAAGCTAATTTGTTTTTCTCTGTTTATGACCAGGCAGATTTGGTTTGAATATTTTGTTCATCTAAAATTAATCAGATGAGTTTAACTATGGTGGAACAGGTGAAGATGGAGGTGAAAGAGAACTGTATAAAAGGCAACCTTAAAAGAGAGGAAATCATAAAGCTGAAATTGACTTCCTTAAAATAATGGAACTTATTATAAAAGACCACATACCACATGACTCCATTTATAATAAATGTTCAGAATACATAAATCTGTAGAGATGGAAGGAAGATTAAAAGTTGCATAGGGTTAGGGAGGTGGTGGAGGTTGGGGAATATAGATTGACTATAATGGTTATAGCATTTCTTTTTGTGGAATGAAAAATTTGTAAACCTAGATCGTGGTGACGGTTGCACAACTCTGAGTGTTTTAGAACCATTGCACTGTATACTTTAATGGTTTGATAGTTAATTTTTATGGTATGTTAAATATGTCTCAATAAAGATCTTGAAAAAAATCACATGTAACATTTTTAAAGCATGCTGGATGTCAACAATGGGGATATTCATTTGAAATGTTGCTGTCACTAACAAGAGCCCTTTCATTGCAATTGAAACCACTATTTGTCAGTAACCTAACCAGTTGATGATTAAGTAACAGTGTTTTGAGTATTTTACATGTTAATGTGAAAGGTACTTATAACTATCAGTTTTACTGCTTTTGTGTTTAATTTTTTTTTTATTTTAGGGTTTCGTGGTTAACATGTAATGCATTATAATTTTTCCCACGTGACTATAGAGAATATGTTCCTGGATAACATTTTCACACAGAATGTCTAATTAATGGTATTACATGGGGAAATAATTTGTCTGCTTCTCTTAACTTTCTATCCTATTAGAATCCATCGCCAATATGTTCTGTTACATATGAATGTATGATTTTTTTTTTATAAACTGGTGATCTTGGCTCATATCTCAGGCCATTTATAGCACAGTATGTGTGTATATGTAAATGGGATGGGTTAGAGGAAGACCTCAGAACTTTTTGTATTCTTAGTAAGAAAATTAATCTCAAAAGAAGAAAATGTCTCCTCTATGACCATAATTTCAATGACATTTATGTGCCTAACAAATCAGGGAAAACTCAGTGCATGACAGAAGTTGATGTCACTACTCTCTCATTTTGTATTTACTTTATTTTTCCTTTTCCTCATATTCTTTGCTTTACCTGAACTCAAAGCTGCCTCAAAGCCTATTTACCACACAAGGCCATCTGCTAGTGCTAAGGTGTCAGACAGTTTTGCTGAAGAGAGCAACTGCTTCAGACCCATTTGTGAACATTCAGATCATATCTGCACTGATTTTAAAATAGACCATTTATTTCCCCACAGATGGCTCATAAATCTGTAATATATTTGGGAGAACCAAACAAGCTCTGTTGATCACAAATGGTAGTGGCCTCTGTGTTCCTAACTTCTGAAAGTTTCATGTGACAGTTAAAACTATCTGTTGAGATAATTTAAAATAAGTGAATTACAACAAAGCCTAGTTATTTTGCTCTTAAATAGAGAAATTTATATAAGGTACAAATATAAGGATAATTTGGGGTTTTTTGCAAACACATTTCTTTCATAGAATAAACTACATCTGAAAGAATTAATTCTGTTGCCTTTGTATTGAAAAATTCAGTTTGTGGAAATTATGGCTGTGCCTCAAAATTATCTGGTGTTATTAATAAAAAATATACAAAGGTATCAGTTTCCTCATTTTTTTAACCAGAGTATTATTAGTAATCATGTAAATGGAAACAAATAGTTCAAAATTATTTTATTTAGGATAATATTTTTTATTAAAATTTTGTTAATGTTTATTTATTTTTTGAGAGACAAAGAGAGACAGAGTGTGAGTGGGGAAGGGGAAGAGAGAGAGGGAGACACAGAATCTGAAGCAGGCTCCAGGCTCTGAGCTGTCAGCACAGAGCCTGATGCGGGGCTCGAACCCACAAACTATGAGGTCATGACCTGAGCCAGTCGGACACTTAACTGACTGAGCCACCCATGAGCTCCTAGGGTAATATAGTTTTAAATGACATTGTATTAATGAAAAATTAAAATTATTTTTTAAGATAAAGAATTTAAATATGACATATTAGTGAAATAGTAACATGTTTGAATATGAAAGCTATAAACTTCAAAAATAGTCATATATATATATATATATTTAATCTCGTTCATGAAATCTGATTTTCTTCCAGTATTCTTTATCACAACAAATGATATCACCATCCAACTAGGTCCTCAAGCCAAAATGCTAACATTCATCCTTGATTGTGTGTTGTTGTTTTTTCCTCCTTTGTGATCTAATTTATCAGCAAGGCTTTTTGGCTTTGCATCTAAACATATTCCAAATCTTTCTACTACTGTGCAATTTCATTGCTTTTACTCTAGCCCTACCTACCATCAAATCTTGCTTGGGCCTCTATAATAGCGTTTAAACCAGTTTCTCTCCTTACACTCTTGGATCCACATTCAAATCCATTTTCCTCATAGTAAAATCATGTATCATATTACTACCCTATTTAAAAAACTCTAAATTTCAGAATAAAATCTAAACTGTGTGTGTGTGTGTGTGTGTGTGTGTGTGTGTGTGTGTGTGTGGCCTGCGATGCCACATGTAATCTGGACTCTGTCTTACCTCTCTAACCACTCCTCACACCCCCCTCCTTTTGTTCACTGGGTTCCAACAAAAAATGGCTTTCACTCTGTATGCTTAACAAGGCCAAATGTGTTCTTGACTAGTATATTTGCAGTAGCTTCTCATTTCTCCTGGAAAATTCTCCCTCCTCCCCAAATTCCCCACTGCTTATTTCTTCTTATCTTTCAGATTTGAGATGAAATTGAATTTTTTAAAAATATTTCTTATCTGTCCAGTATAATTACTAGACTCAGTGCCATTTTACCCAGACAGAGCATTTATTACTGTTTGATATTTTTATATTTATGAATTTGTTGTCTTATCTTTTACCACTAGAATAAAAGTTCCATGAGACCTGAGATCATGCCTTTCATAGTACCCTTGTATACAAAAGTGCCTTGCACATAGCAAATGTTCAATGTTATGTATACATTTTTTACCTGTATTATATTTGTTATATATGCTATGGTTAGCAAAGAAAACATGTTTGTACTAGAGAGAAATTGTTAGTATCCATAGAAACCAAGTAATTCTCAAACGATTAAAAAGGAAAATAAAATTGAGAGGAAAAATTAAGAACTAGATGGAGTTTTAATAATAAATTTCATAGTTGTGATTCCTGAATTTCAGTTGAATTTGCAAGCTACTAAAATATGAATGAGTGTATGGAAGGATGGATAGATAGATGAATTAATAGATGAATAAATCAAAATGATTCTAGGAAGTTAGAAGCTATTCCATTGTTCACTGAGACCGTATGTAATTTTAAGTAGCTGCCATTGGGGGAAATTGGTGTCTATTACATTAATAAAACACTGAAATTGAGATTTGAGATCTGAGACTAGATAAATGCTCACAGAATCTTAGACATACTAGGTACATTATCTAAAAAGAAATTAAAATAGAAGAATCATTAATATACCAGGATGAATTACAATTGAAATGAAATAGGAATCAATAATTTAGGAGTGAGGAAAAGAGAAAAATGAACTCTAATATGACCACAAGTAGCAATTAAAAATCCTAAATATCTATTTTTTTAGACTATATATAGTCTCTGAAGGTTCAGTGAAACTTCTGACATTTCTATTTATTGATATCTACTTTGAAGCTTGTATCATTGGAAATTGTCATAAAATTAGGTTGATATTACAAGAATTACTCAAAGGGAGTTAGTTAAGTAATACTTAAGGTCTAGCTTTTCTGGCTACTCTAATCACTGAACTGAAATTTGGCAATATCTTTCAGTCTCTGCATCTTTCAACTGAAGAAAAAATGTAAAATAAAAATGTGAAAGTGGAAGTGAGGAAATCTGTCATCATTATTTGCATCGTAGACATTTGTTAAATTCAAGGAGGAGAGGCATGCATTTTGTGGCTTAGTCCTAACTGTGTACTTTTATTTTATTGTGGTAAGAACACCTAACATGAGATCTACCCTCATAACAAACTTTAATTGTGCAATACAATATTGTTGACTACAGTTACAATGGTGTACTACAAGCAGCTCTCTAGAGCTCATTCATCTTGCTTAACTGAAACTATGCCAATTAATTAGTATCTTCCCAGTTACTCTCCCCAAGACCTTGGCAAAAATATTCTACTCTGATTCTATGAATTTGACTATTTTAGATACCTCATGTAAATGGAATCATGCAGCATTTGTCTTTCTGTGACTGGTTTATTTCACTTTATATAATGTCCTCAAAGCTCATTTATGTTGTCTCCTGATTTCAAAATATCCTTCTTTTTTAATACTAAGTGTATTCCATTATGTGTCTCTGTCACATTTTCTTTATCCATTCATTTGTTGATGGACATTTAGGTTGTTTTCACACCTTGGCTGTTGTTTATATAATATCTCTTCAAGATCTTGATTTCAATTATTTTTGATCAATACCCACAAGTAGGATTGCTAGATAAAATGGTAGTTCTATTTTTAATATTTTAAGTAATTTTCACGATGTTTTCCATGGTGTCTACACCATTTTGTATTGCCACCAACAGAGTGCAGGGCTTCCAATCTCTCCACATTCTCACCAACATTTTTCATCTTGTATTTTTTAAATAGCCATCTTGACAGGTGTGAAGTGATATCCCATTGTGGTCTTGACATACATTTTCCTGATGATTAGTGACATTGAACATTTTTTCATATATCTGTTGGCCATTCACATGTCTTCTTTGGGGAAATGTCTATTAAAGTCTTTAGTCTACTTAAAATTTTTTAAATACCAGTATTATTTTTTATTATTGAATTAAAGGAATTTCTTCTATATTTTGGAGGTTAACCCTTTATCAGATATGTGGTTTGCAAATATTTTCTCCCATTCTGTAGATTGCATTTTTCTTCTGTTGATTGTTTGCTGTGTAGAAGCTTTTTAGTTTGATGTAGTCCCACTTGTCTACTTTTGCTTTGTTTCCTATGCTTTTGCTGTTATATCCGTGAAATTATTGTCAAGACCAATGTCATGAAGTTCTTCCCCTGTATTTTCTTCTAGGAGTTTTATAGTTTTAGGCCTTAAAGTTTTTAATCCATTTTGAGTGATTTTTTGGTGTCAGTATGTGAAAAGGTTCCAATTTCATGCTCTTCCCTGTAAACACCCAGTTTTCCCAGAACAACTTGTTGAAAATATTATCCTTTCCCCATTGTGTTTTTTTGGCACCTTTGTCAAAATGCAGGTGGCTGTATGTGGTATGTATTTGAATTTATTTCTGGGCTTTCTATTCTGTTCCACTGGTCAATATATCTTTCTTTATGCTAGTATCTTCCTGTTTTGATTACTGTAGCATTGTAATATATTTTGAAATCAGGAAGAGTTATGTTATGCCTCTAGTTTTGTCTTTACTCAAGATAGATGTAACTATTTGTGGCCTTTTGTGATTCCATATGAATTGTAAAAATGTTTTTCCTGTTTCTATAAAAAATGCCTTTGGGATTCTGATAAGGTTGCATTGAATTTGTAGATTATTTTGGGTAGTATGGCATTTTAACAATATTAATTCTTCCAGTCCCTTGAACACAAGCTACCTTTCTATTTGTTTGTGTCTTCCTCATTTTCTTTCATCAGTATCTTAATGTTTTTAGTGTGTAGTCTCTCACTTTCTTGGTTAAATTTATTCCTAAGTAATTATTTTAATGGTATTATAAATGGGATTGTTTTCTTGATTTCTTTTGCAGATAGTTTATTGTTAGCTTCTAGAAAAGTAATCGATTTTCATATGTTGACTTTTATATCTAGCAAATTTACTAAATTCATTAGTTCTAACCCAGTTGGTAGGGGGATTCTTTAAAGTTTTCTAGATATAAGATCACGTCTTCCACAAATAGGGATAATTTTATTTCTTCCTTTCTGAATTGAATGCCTTTTATTTATTTTTCTTGTCTAATGACTTCTCCTAGGACCTCCAGTACTATGTTGAACAGGAGTGGCATCTTTGATTTATTCTTGATATTAGAGAAAAAAGCTTTCAGTTTTTCACCATTGAGTATGATATTAGCTATGGGAGTTTGTCGCCCTAGACCTGCCTTATAAGAAATGCTCAAGAGAGTTCTTTAGGTTGAAAGAAAATAATGCTAAACAACAATGTGACAGACTATATTCTTGTAATATAACTACTGAGTTAGACACTTTAAGACACCAAGACAGAGACCTACCAAAAGGTTATTTTTATGCTTCTTTATTATCTACCAAAATAGTATTAAACAGCATTTCATCATTTTGTGTTTATGTACACTCCTTTCAACCCTCTACTTAAGAAACAGAAAAACAAGAAAATAATAAGAAACAGAAAACTTCTGAGCATATTTGGATTCTGAGCCAGTTTTAGGGAGAGGAGTACGTGTTAGATACTAAAGATTTCCTTTCAGTGATGCTTCTCTTTCTAGTAGTGGAGATCTTCAGACTATGTATAACATATTTTGGGACAGAAATCATTGACAGGCATGACATGCAATCATGGCTCCATTATTTTACTCAAAGATTATTTAATGGACAGATCCCTTTCTGGTTTTGGTAGCAACATTTTTTTTAAAGCTAGGATGAATGTTGCATGAGAGGTGTTTCAGATTTTCTTGTTATTTGCTTAATAGTTACAATTTGTTAAACATCTCTTTTTACAGGCAAGAGGCAAAAAGAATCATTAATTTATGGTAAGTGTTAAAGGGCTTCTGATATATTAAGAATTCAACCAAGGGTTTCTGAGAACACCTATGTGTGTACCCAATTTTCAGTCATAGTTCTGATACCCTGCTCTGCTCTTTCAGACTAAATGCTTTATACCTCATTCTTTTCAGTGTTCTGACTACTCTTTAAATCAGTGACCAACTAAGTAATTATTTCTAAGCCTACAATTCAAGTAGACAATTCTAAATTTTTTTCTGAAAATCAAAAAATATATATATTGCTATAGAAGAGGAGAATATTAAATAGAATTCTATAAACTATTTTCTTATATGACAGTAATTTAGGTAAAGGGCTAATTCCATTGCAATGTCAAGCAATGTTTGGAGAATATGCATTATTCTATCTCTAGGCATTTTCCTATGGTAAGTTTGGGTAACAGATGCAGTATCCAACTACCTCATGTCACATTTTTCTTTTTCTGTCTGAACTATGATTTGACAGTTTGCATTACTCTATGTCAATGCCCTTACATCCAAAGGTGATGTCATTTGCATTACCTTTTGCCTTGCATGTATAGATAGATGACCTTCAGCTCTTTTGGATTATATTTATTGTCAATTCCCTAATTCACGAATATGAATACCACTTGGGAGCCTATTGTTACTGAAAAGTTTTTACTGGTTATTGAGTCACTCTGTATCATATTAAAGCTGCTTATGTATCAGATCACCAGTCTGCTTCACAGACTTGAACTTTATATGAGTGGCTTTTGTGATTATTTTTTTCTTTTCTTATAGTAATGCAAGAGTGGCAGGAAAAATGTAACTGACACAAAGCTGTTGCACATTAGACTTTATACTTGTGTGTATAAAAAGTTACCTTTTTAAACTCCTACCTTAATATAGTCACTGTTTTGACCCTTAATGCTGTCAGCCGGATCTAATAAAGATTCTCAATGCAATTTTCAAGTAAGATATGGGAAAAGCAAAACAAAAAGACTATAGGATAATAATCAGATAAAAGGTGTCAGAGTAAGGGAAAAGGAAGGAAAAATAAGTTAATGAGGTAAGAAAAGAAGTATTATCAGTAATTTCAAATTGGTTATCTGCTATACCTAAATCTTATAATGGGACTCTTTTTTTTTTTTTTAATTTTTTTTTTAACCTTTATTTTATTTTTGAGACAGAGAGAGACACAGCATGAACGGGGGAGGGGCAGAGAGAGAGGGAGACACAGAATCGGAAGCAGGCTCCAGGCTCTGAGCCATCAGCCCAGAGCCCAACGCGGGGCTCGAACCCATGGACCGCGAGATCGTGACCTGAGCTGAAGTCGGACACTTAACCGACTGAGCCACCCAGGCACCCCCGGGACTCTTTTTTTTTAATTGAAGTATAATTGGCACACAATATTACATTAGTTTCAGTGAGACTTTGACTTCCTCATAAAATACAACTGTTTGAGAAAAAAGAATATATTTAGAAGTACAACATGTTTTCTATTTTTTTTTTTACTTTTTTAAATGTTTATTATTTTTTTTTTAATTTTTGAGAGAGAGAGCCAGAGTGCGAGTTGGGGAGGGGCAGAGAGAGATGGAGACCCAGAATATGAAGCAGGCTCCAGTCTCTGAGCTGTCAGCACAGAGCTCGATGTGGAGCTCAAACTCATGAACCGTGAGATCATGACCTCAGCCAAAGTGGGACACTTAACCGACTGAGCCACCCAGGCACCCCATAAGTACATATATTCTAGTTTTGAGTAGAAATATTCATATTTAATAAATAGTTGAATTTTTAAAATTGAATTCCAAAAATGCAAAATACTATGCTTACTGTAGTGGAGGACACAAAGATATATAAGACATATTCTCTATTCTCCAGAAATTAAAATTTACCCAGGAGTTAAGATGGGCAGCTACAGCATAAGCAGACTTCTCTATAAACTCTATGAGTAAGTTTTATCCCACTGCTATTAAGACAGTGCTTCCAAATTTTTCCAGTCATGGCACAAATCAATAATAATAATATTTGTGAAGTCTGTTAGGTTAAAAAAAAAAGCTTGTAATCTAGATAAAAAGAATAATTATATTACATTTATGTTATTTAATTATAGCATTAACAATAGGGTATAATTGTTTTTTTAAGAGAAAGAGTGGGAACAGGGGAGGGGCAGAGAGAGAAAGAGAGAGAGAGAGAGAGAGAGAGAGAATCCCAAGCAGGCTGCATGCCACCAGCACAGAGCCCCACACAGGGCTCTATTTCAGGACTGTGAGATCATGACCTGAACTGAAATCAAGTCACATGGTTAACCCGCTGAACCACCTGGGCATCTCTAGGATACATATTTTAAAATAAAATATCAAATATTAAATTTATATAAAACTTTTAAATAATGACTTTATAAATGTTTGATGAGCCTGAGCTTTATTTCCATGAACATAAATCCTTTTTTTTTTAAGTTTATTTTTGAGAGAGAATGTGTGCCCATGTGCATGGGGAGTGGCAGAGATAGAATCCCTGCACTGTCAGCATGAATCTCTCTCCCAGGAACTGTGAGATCATGACCAGAGCCAAAATCAAGAGTCAGATGCTTAACTGACTGAGCCACCCAGGCACCCTAATATAAAATCTTTATATCAGATACAATGATTTTAAAATATGTTCACAAATACTTTGACACTTCTCTTCAAAAAAGTGGAGCCTAATTCTCCTCTTGGTGGAGTGGATTTAGTGATTTACATATAACAAACAGAATATGGCGGAAGAAATGGTATGTGTCTCACAAGACTATCATAAAAGATATTGTGCCCTGCTCTGGGCTCTTTCAGGCAGATTACTTAATCTGGGGGAAGTTAGCTGCCTTGTGAGAAGGAATTTATACTTACACCAAGCAGTTCTTTTCAAAGCTTACCGGGAAGGAACTGAGGCCTTCTGCTAATAGCCATTAAGGGATATAGACCAGTTGGGGAATGGTTCTTAGAAGTTCAAAAGAGAGGGTATTAGTCTGATCAAGCCTCCCTAACAAAATGCCACACACTGAGTGGCTTAAACAGAGATTCATTTTCTCTCAGTTCTGAAGACTGGAAGTCAAGATCAGGGTGTGAACATGGTTGATTTCTGGTGAGATTTCTGGCTTGCAGATGGCAGCCATCTTGCTGTGTGTGTGTTCACATGACCTTTTTTTAGTACATGTGTGCATGGAGAGATGGAGAAAGTGAGCTCTTTGATGTCTCTTCTTTTAAAGACACTTATCCTATTAGATTAGTATCATTTTATTATTCGTCTTCTGTGCTCGGTTTTTTGTTCCTCTGTTTCTCTTATCTTCTTTTTGTTTATTCAAATATTTTTATAATCTATTTTAATTTTTCCTTTGGATTTTTAGTTGGACCTCTTTGCATTATATATTTATTTTCTCTAAAAATTATAATATAAATCTAACTTCGCACAATCTACTTAATATTATACTACTTCACATAAAATACAGAAAGGAAGAGTCTAAATGGCCTATATGGTTGCATGATTTCTGTATTTTATATGAAGTGATACCCTTCATGATATACTTTTCATTCATATTATGTTTTTTGGATTATATGGTGGGCATCACAAATGTTATATACTTTGGATTCTGTTATAAGAATATTGATGTTTTTAACAGGTCACATTTTATTTGTTTTTGTTTATTCTCCAGAGTTCTTAGGTATTTGTTCTTTGTTTTGTTGTTGGACATCACCTGTATGTTAGGATCTTACTCCAACATATTGGCTATTTCTTTAAGACTCAGTTTTTTTATCTGATAGATGGGGACGAAAAATAGTACAGTACTTAACTCTAAGATTGTTAAGGAAACTAAATGAGATAATTTAAAGGATGCAGAACAATGTGACACATAGCAAAAACTCAACATATATTAGCTGTATTGTTAAGATTTGTGGTCAATAACATCTACCTTAGAAGGTTATCAATATTGAATAAATGTTAAATATATATGTAAAGAAGTAAGCCTAGTAACTACCACATGGAAAGGGTTCAATAAATGACAGTATTTATGTTATTCAATATGCATGATCTTTTAAAAATATCTTTAAGTTTATTTATTTTTGAGAGAGCGAGAGCAGGAGAACCCCAAATAGGCTCCACCCTCTAACTCAGAGCCTGATGCTGGGCTTGAACTTATGAACCCTGAGATCATGATCTGAGCCAAAACCCAAAATCAGATGCCTAACTGACTGAGCCACCCAGGTGCCCCAAGATGAATAATCTTTTTATAGATGGTGATGCAAATGGAACCTTTCAAATAAGTGGGGATAGCATGAGCCAAAGATAAGAAGTAGAAGTATCAGGGCGCCTGGGTGGCTCAGTCGATTAAGCGGCCGACTTCGGCTCAGGTCATGATCTCGCGGTCCGTGAGTTCGGCCCCCGCGTTGGGCTCTGTGCTGACAGCTCAGAGCCTGGAGCCTGTTTCAGATTCTGTGTCTCCCTCTCTCTGACCCTCCCCCGTTCATGCTCTGTCTCTCTCTGTCTCAAAAATAAATAAATGTTAAAAAAAAAAAAAAAAGAAGTAGAAGTATCTAAGTCTTATTCAGAAGTTGTGACTATTATATTTGATGTATAGGGTTCTTAAAGGGAATAATATAAAAAGTAAGGGTACAAAAGATGAAAGTATAAATTTAAAATTAGCAACCCAGCACCCAAAATGAAGAGTATCTCTGAATTGGCTTAGCTGTCTGTAGAAAAAGTATTCATTAGACACCTATTTGTTGAAAACCTGTCATCCACCAAACATTCTGCTAAGTGCTTAGTATAAAGTAGTGAACAAAAACAGCATTGTCTCAACTTTCATAGAGCCTTGAGGATCTCCTAACCTATGTATGAACAAAATCATTTATTTTATATCTACCAAGTCTTGGGCATTGCACTAAGATATTAATGTAACTTAAGACAATGCAGACAGCACAGTGTTAACTCTCCTACTTCTTGTCTGTTGTTTGGTAATGTCCCTATAGCTAAGTTGACTGTATAATTTATCTTCCAAATTGGATTGCTTCTGAGACTGAAAGAAGTCACTGTTAATAAATTTCACCAGACGATAGGTAAAAACGGGCAAATGGGTGTATATGTATACCAAGGCTCTTTACATATAATGATTTCTTTAGAAGCTCACATGTGAAGAAACTATAGCCACAGATTTTTTTTTTTTTTTTTTTGGCTTACCTGTATGTACATATTAAATTGATTTTCCCTGGAGTGCCTGGGTGGCACAGACTACGGTTAAGCCTAAGACTTCTGCTCAGGTCATGATCTCACAGTTCGTGAGCTTGAGCCCCACATCAATCCTCTCCCTACCAGCTTCAGATCCTCTGTGTCCCTCTCTCTTCCCCTCCCTGATCACTACCCCCACCACCTCAAAAATAAATAAACATTTAAAAACTAAAAAATAAAATAAATTAATTTTACCCAATGTTTCATCCTTACTTCTCTTTTATCTCTTGACTATGCTTATAGTTTTACCTAAAAATCTCTGTGTTATTGGCTCCAAATATTTGTCTCCAGATATGCCCTCTCTTACATCATTTAGATTCAGCTCATTTACCTACCTGTTTGCTAGACATCTGTAGCAACTAACTGCTTATGATAGCTTCTGACTTTATATTTTATAAAACAAAATTTCACGTATTTTTTCTTTTTTTCACTTCTGCATCTTTGTGACTCTCCTCCCATCCCCTGGGAATGCCTTGTTTCCTATTATCTTGCCCACACCTTTGCAAATTAATTGAATTTTCCCATATACGCAAAAGGTGGGCCTTATAGTATTACAAGTGTAAAACAAATACTCTTCTTAAAACTAACCCAGCTGTTACCGTCTCCAGAGCAGTTTTGCTGACAACTGCCTACCCTAACCCAGATAGGGTGAAGTGTCTTTCTTCTATGTTTTCAACACCTCCTGTGTATACATACTTTTATCTTAACATTTGCCACAATATTTTGAAGAAATCTGCTTTACTTAGTTGCCTCCACTACTATACTATAAGGTTTCTTGAGCCATCGCTGTCTTCATTTTTTGAAGATTCTAGCTCATAGTAGGTAGTACCAACATATTTATTCATCTTAGTCAAGTTGAGCTTTTCACCTACAAAACTATAATTAAAGAAGCTGAACTTACTTAGTGAGGTGATTTTTAGATCACACCCACGGATGAGGCTGGTTGTTAGGAGAACCAACCACATGGTTAGAGGTTTGGAAATTTTAATCCCAACCCTCAACCTCTGGAAAGAGGAGAGGGGAGGGAGATCGAATTAAATCCTCAATGGCCAATGATTGAATCAACCATGCCTATGTAATGAAGCCTTCATAAAAACCCCAAAGGACTGGGTTCTGAGAGCTTCCATGTTGGTGAACACGTGGAGATTTGTACAGTGATGTGCTTGGAGAAGGAGCATGGAAGCTTTGTGCCCTTTTCCCATACCTTCCCCGATGTATCTCTTCTGTTTGGCTGCTGGTGAGTTGTTACATCCTTTTACCATAAACCAATAATATAGTAAGTAAAATGTTTCTCTGAATTCTTTGAGCCACTCTAGCAAATTGAACCCAGAGGAGGTTCGTGGAACCTCCAATCTATAGCCAGCTGGTCAGAAGCACGGGTGATAACCTGGACTTATTGGCATCTGAAGATGATAGGGATTCTTCTGGACTGAACCTTTAACCTGTGGGGTGTGATCCTGTCTCCAGGTAGATGTTGTCGTATTTGAGTTGAATTTCAGGACACCCAGTTGGTGTTGGAACATATTTTGATGGTATGGGGGGAAAAATCCCAATCCCCCATATGAATTGAAATTAATAACCAGAACTTTAATTTATTAGTTTGTATTTTCTATCCCTGGTCTTTTATTCTTGGCCAGCTTTCTCATGCCAGGATTTATACATAAAATGAAATAACACAAGAGAGTACTTTTTCTAGGTAGTTGCCCAGACCATACCCTATTTACTTTACAACTGAAATTCTGGATTTTGTCCCTTTGTATCTAGTGCCTTGCTTTGGACCCAAACTTTTTTTCTTTTAATTAAAAAATTTTTTTTGAAATATTTATGAATTTTTGAAAGAGAGAGAGAGAGAGAGAGAGAGAGAGAGCATGAGTGGGGGAGGGGCAGAGAGAGAGGGAGACACAGAATTCTAAGCAGGCTCCAGGCTCTGAACTGTCAGCATAGAGCCCGACTTGGGGCTCGAACTCACAAACCGTGAGATCATGACCTGAGCCAAAGTCAGAGTCTCAACTGACTGAGCCACCCAGGCTCCCCTGGATGACTTTGTATTCTGGTGAATTACCTTTTTTATTTGCTAGACTTGATTTTCTACTTCATTTTCGCCTCTGCTTCCTTTTCTGATGTTGACGTTCTTATGGCCTCTAATGAAAATCATGCCTATTTGCTTCTTCCCTACTGCCTGCCTAGACCACAGGTCCTACCTTCTTTATGATCACCTCAACTTCCGTAAAACCTCCACCATCAGATTTGCATTTGACATATAAAGACTTTAAGAGAATTTTCTATTAGAAAAACTAAAATCTTTGTAGACTATGGTTAGTAGAGATGTAATTTTAATAGAGGAAATTAGTCAAATATGGAAAACATCTTTTTTCTAAGACTAATAAGCATAACTTTTTTCTAACCTGTATTTGCCATCTGATACTGAATTCATAAATAGGTTTGTCAGAAAATAAATATGTGAACAATAATGTGATTCAAGCTATTATATTAGTTAGGTTGGCTATAATAACAAATAGACCCAGAAATATATATTGACTCAAACATAATTGCCATTTATTTCTAGTTTATATGAGTCCAAGTTTGACTAATCCTGGCCAGTGAGTAGTTTTTCAAGCAGTGATCCTGGGAGCCAGGGACTTTCCACCTTGTGGATTCACCATCTTCTAGGGACTTATTCTTATCTCTGTACAGTGAGTCAGAAAAAGAAAGAAAATATAGAAAAGATATATTTGTTTCTTAATAGCCTTGAGCTGGAAATGACACATAACACTTCTGCCCACATTTCACTGTAGAGGACTTAGTCTCATCACCACACATAATAGCAAAGGAGGCTGAGGGATTCATGTGTCAAATATAAGAAAAAGCAATGTTAATGGCAGCTATTAGTTCCCACCAGAATTAAGACAAATATGGTAAAATGTATTACAAATTCCTTTGCAATATGAGATAATAAATATATCTAAAAATAATATGCATGGTGAAGTACTAAATGTAAGATAAGATACTGCTATTGAGTTATTGCAAGTTAAGTAATTGTGAGAGATAATGTAGGAAATATAGGAATCAGTGCATTTTTATGTTAAATGGTTTCAATAGTGATTTCCCTCTCCAAAATCACTATTAAAACACAAGTTTATAAAGAACATCAGTAGGGAAAAATGTTTCTTAATAAAGCCAATGACAGGTTCTTGTCAACTTTATTAATGTAGCTTTCAAAATAATAGGGACAGAAAATAAACTGTGCTTAGCACTTACATAATGTATTATATTTGTCTTCCCTGTGGTGTAGGTCAGAAGGAATCTGAAGATGAAACTGAAGGTGAAGAATTGGATGCCAGCTTTAGGATATCAGTGTTCAAACTACCCATACATACTTCAGGTTCACTCAAGTATGCTGCATTATTGAAAGAAAAGGAGCAAGATTATTTTCCTACATATGTCCAGCCATTTTCTACCACTCATCAAAAACCAGAAATTACAAAAAAGGACATGCTGTTGAAGGGTAATGTAAGAAAAGAGTTTTTTACAACACACAGAACTGGTATAAAACTCCGAACACTTTGTGATATTGATAAATGTTATTCAGAGCAAAAGAAGCAGGAAAGCCATAAAAAAAAAATAACAGCTGTAACTCTGGCACAAGTTGCCCAGGAAAGAGTTAGCTTAGCTGTTCAAGAAAACTTAAATAAGAAAAAAAATGCTGCACAAAAACTAATTGCAAAAGATAATGAGACAATTCGGAATGGTTTACAACAACTTTGGCAGGACAGATTCAATTACCTTGAAAAAGTTAAAGAGAGGAGAGCTCAGTTTCTGAAAGAAAAAAAACAAAAGGCTGAAGACCGTTTATTAATTCAAAACATAAGTAATGAGCGTACTCTTTTATGCAAAGGAATGATTAAAATGGACAGATTGAGGAAGAATCAGGCTGTCTTACAAGAGAAAAGTCTGATTGTTCAGCAAAGACTAGAAATGGAAAAATATCAAAAGAATTTACTTAAACAAATGAAAGAAATTAGGTAAGTACAGTCTTGATATTATAGAAACTTTTAAGTCCATTACATGTGAATATTGCATACTAAGTGCTGAGATCTAATAAACAGTACTTTGTTTACAACATGATATATTCTCTTTGAAAAAATAGAAACTACAACAAAGATGAGACAATAAAATGACTGTATCTCATCCCACCTCCACCCTTATCTGATAAAACCTGCTTCTCAAACAATGGTTTTTCTTATCATAAATGGCATTGTCATTAGCCTCTTGACAGTGCTAGAAATCTCAGTGTCTTTTACAACTCAGTCTGTCTCATCACCAATATCCAGTATGTTTCCTTAATCATTTTTCTGCTAAAGGGAGTCTCAAACTGATCCTTTTAGATCCCTCTTTTCCCATTCTAATGCACACTCTCATAATCACTCTAAGAATTCACCTTTTATCCTTCCAGGTGAAAGTTCCATCTCCATTCTCCAGACTTCCTTTCCTCAACCCATAGCGGTTCTCCAGCCTACAAGCCTCAACTGTCTTTAAAATTTAGTTCTGATCTTTTGTTTTTGTTTTGGCTCCCTCCCTCTCTAGCCTTTTTTATTATTTTTTCTTTTTCCCTTTTTTCTTTTTTTTTTTTCTTTTTCTTTTTAAAAACTGAGAAAAAACTGAGAGTTGATGGGGGGTGGGAGGGAGGGTGATGGGTATTGAGGAGGGCATCTGTTGGGATGAGCACTGGGTGTTGTATGGAAACCAATGTGACAATACATTTCATATTTAAAAAAAATTAGTTCTGATCATGTTACTTCCTACTTGTGTATATTGACACCTTGCAATTGTCCACAGTATAAAATCTAATCTAAGTGGCATTTCAGACATCATGCTTTGTTCCAGTTTATCCAGACTCATCTCACTAAATTTTCTGCCATAGCTTCCTCTCTCTTCCCCTAAAAGCACTCTGGATTTGCTCCTGATAGATTAAATTATTCTCTACTCCCTACTCAGATTTGGAGTTTCTTATTCCAGTGACCTTACTAATACTATCCCCTTTTTCTTCAAATATGCACTCTGAAAGGGTACTACCAGCCCACAATGTTAGTGCTATCTACATATCATTATGCAATACAAGCCTCTATGTTATTATGCAAATTAGAATGCTTTGGAGTGCTCAGATTGGTGAGGATAAGATACTTGTTATTGTTTCTCCAGGGAGACAACATCACTAGTGGCTGATTCTTGCTGAGTGTGGCTGTGTTTCGCCCCTATTTGTTCCCATCATGCAGTGTATGAACTGTACAACCACTGACAAAATTCATCCTTTTATTATTCATCCTTTAGTAACCAACTGAAATAGTATCTTCACTTTTAACCCTTCCCCAACTGCTCTTACAGTCTGAATTAATCCTTTTCATTTGGCAGTTCTTTCATAACACTTTATTTAAATCTCAGTTATAGCAGTTATCCCAAGACAGCCTATATCAGGTTAGCTTGTAAAGTCCTTTATAAGATAATTTGGTCTATCTTTCCATTTCAGTATCTAGTACAATGCTTAGCTTCCAAATTATTGCATAATTATTTATTGAAGAAAATAGGTAAAAAAAATTTTGAAATCCAGTTTTTAAATTAGTAATGGTTGTATGTAAGTCCATTTAAGTCATATACTAGAGCCTATGGGGCATGGCAAATTTTACCATACTTACACCAATAGCTTAAGTATTAAGTACACTTATTAATACTTAAGCCATTGCAATGAGAAATAATGCATATTTTTTCAAAATGCTTGTATAGTGAAGATATGTAGCCAGAATTATTAAATATATACGAAAAATATAATTAACCAAGTTTTGAGAATAGCTTCACTAGCTATTAAAATACATATCTAAGAACAAGTTCTTATTTCATGATAATAAATTTTTCGTACACATTTTTTTCTTTCTCTCTGTGATCATTGGCATTTCTACTGAGGAATACTTACCTTCAGTTAGAATTATTCACATGGTAATTCACTTTCAGCTGTTGAAGATGTCAGGTGATGTGGGGACATAAAGATTATTTGGCCCCAAGAAACTGAAAATCTAGGTGGGAGATAAGTCATCAGGCAATAAGACTGCCAGAGTTAAATAATAATACAAACAATAATATAAAAACTATCAAAGGACAAAATTAAAATTTCCAGTTAAATGGTAGGTAATAAATAGATGAGAGTAATCTAAGATACCTTCAAAGAGAGGGCATAACTAAACATCAAAGTGTTAATTCATTTCAGTTCTTCCCTACACTCATACAAAAATTAATAACATATTCTTGATCCTCTAAGAACCCACAGTTCAATGGCAAATATAAGCGTATATTTGAATCATTACAAAACATAGAAGTAGGAAAATTACAACTGTGAATTTGAATTTGGAAAAGAAGAAAGCTGAGAGGAAATTATTATTGGCAGAATGTATGAGCAAAATTGGAGAGCTCAGAATAGGAAATGTGGGGGGAGAGGAAGGATGTAGTGAATACTGTTCTACTTACAGCAGAGTTTATGAAGGAGAGTAGTTGAAAGTACAGTTGCTTAAGAAACATTAAATTGGATTAGAAATGGCCTGTAAAGCTCAGTGGATAGTCACATGTCAAAGACCATTAAGAATACTACCAGGAAAAAAAAATTGCATTTTAAACATGCGTTTTACCACAGACCCTGCTTTTTAAGAAATGCCTTAGAACACTTATTCTCAGAATACATTTTGGACAAAGAAGTCTCAAACAAATGCAAAAATTTTTTTAAATTGTTTCATGATGATTTTGTGCAAAGGCTCTGAAAATTAGTATTGATTCAAAATATATTAAGCTATATTTAGTAAATTTAAGCTTTATTAATTTTCAAAGGATCTTTTTGTTGAGGTATAATTAGCATATATCATTCTATTAGTTTCAGGTGTACACCATGTTTTAATAGTTGTATATATTGCAAAATAATCACACTAAATCTAGTTAACATCTGTCACCACACATAATTACAATTGTTTTTCTTGTGATGAGAACTTTTAAGATTAATTTTTCAGCAACTTTTAAATATGCAATACAAGTATTATTAACTATAGTCACCATGCTGTACATTACATAACATAACTTACTTATTTTATAACTAGAAGTTTGTACCTTTTGACCCCCTTACGTTTTACCCACTCCCCATCCCCTACCTCTGGCAAGCACCAATGTGTTCTCTACATCTGTGAGCTCTGTTTGTTTGCTTGTTTAGATTCCACATATAGGTGAGATCATGTAATATTTGTCTTTCTAACTTATTTTACTTAGTATAGTGTCCTCAAGTCCATCCATGTTGTCGCAAATAGCAAGATTTCCTTCTTTTTATGGATGAATAATATTCCATTGTATATATACCACATCTTCTTTACAAAGGATATTTTTTTAGAATGTAAAACTGTTACTCAAATATAAAATAAACACATCAAAGATTTTATTTAACTCATTAAAGAACCAGTAAGATGTTATAACCAGTTCAAATGACAGTTCTAAGAGCGTGTATATGTAAAGGCAATCAGGAATGCCAAAATAAATTTAGTCATTATCCACTGGCAATAATCAATTATAACTCCATTGGACAAAACTCACTTATACTTTATAGACAAGAATCATCTGTATTACTCATAGTTTTATTCAACTTATAAAGTTGTAAAATAGATCAAAGAGATTGAAAGGTACAGATAACTCTGAAGGGCGCACCAGACAGGATTCCCAGTAATTTTTGTTTTTTTACTCTTTCAAAGTCTTTCACACAATTTCATCTGATATTAGATTGAAGCTTATCAGTCACAGTTTTATCCTGGTGACATTTTAACTGTCCTAACAATGTAAATACATATGTTTAAGGCTTGTCTAGAAATACTTAGAGATCCATATAGCTGCTTATTTCATCTACATTTAAAAAAATACTATTGAAGTATAGTTTACATGCAAAGCCATATTAGTTTCAGGTATACAGCATAATGATTTGACAATTCTATAAATTACTCATTGCTCACCACCTAAAATGTAGTTACCTTCTGTCACCATGTAACATTATTGCAATAGTATTGACTGTATTCCTGATGCTGTATTTTTCATCTCTGTGTTGCCAGAGGGAAGTCGGTTGGGGGAGGGGTGAAATAGGTGAAAGGGATTGAAAGGTACAACTTCCAGTTATAGAATAAATAAATCATTTACGTTTTTAACTGCCATAATTAAAAACTATGGGGTGTCTGGGTGGCTTAGCAAGTTAAGCATCAGACTCTTGATTTCAGCTCAGGTCATGACCTCACAGTTCATGATTTGGAGCCCTGCTTGGAGCTCTGTGCTGGTAGACAGTCTGAGATTCTTTCCCTCTCCTTCTCTCTTTGACCCTCACCCGCTCGTGTTCTCTCTCTCTCTCTCTCTCCCCTCTCTTTTTCCCTCTCTCTAAATAAATAAATAAAATTTAAAAATAGTTTGTACTAGATAGGAGCATAACTAGCCTTTTCCTAGTTATAAGCAATTTTTGAACTATTACTGAGGTTCTTTACATACCTTTTTAGGTATGAAAAATATTTCATATTTTTCTCTTCCAAAATTTAAAAACATTTTCCTTAATGTATACTCTGTGTGTGTGTGTGTGTGTGTGTGTGTGTGTGTGTATGATTTTTGGAAATTTTTATAATTTAATAAAAAATATATTTTGGAAAGAGAATGAAAACTAGTATGTCAAAATACAAACCTAGTACAAATCAATGTTAGAGAAATTCAATCAGCTTAGTTTTATCAGAGTAAATTGAATGTCTGGCCATCATTAATTTGTAGAGGATACAGAGTCAAATGAGCTTTCTAATGTATCTTAACTGAATTATCTTCTCTTGTAAGGTGCTACAAAGATATTATCCTTATCCTTGAAAACATACAGGAATAAGGCAATGTTCTGGTTATGTAGGTAATATGTCCTAAAAGGCATTACTGAGTTTTATTATAAATGTTTCCAAGTGAAGATTTTGTATCAACATGCAGAAAAGAGCTGTTAGTCAAAAAAGTAAAATCTTTCTAGAGACTTAAGCGGTTTTTTGGCTCTTTTTCTCTTGGTTGATTCTTCACTAGTGTATCAAACCACTTGACCTAAAAGCATTTTGATGAATCTCAATAACTGGTGAAGTCATTACTGAGAATGCAGTTTCTGATCCTGCTGTGGAATGAGGATGAATGAAAAAAGAAAGGGAAACCATACAGCTCTAGTTTAGAAAGTTGATAAAATGCCCCCAAGGGTATTTAAGAGTGAATAAAAAAGAGACATTGAAATGAAAGAATTTATTATATATCAGGTAAAAGCTGGTCATGAGCTTTCTAAAATATTCTTGTTCACACTCTGAAAAAGTGACGATACTGTTCAGGACAGAACAACAGGGTCCAGTAGAGTATCAATTAGCATGGACGACCTGGCACATAAGGTACTATCTAATTGCATCATCTTCTCCTTGTCCTTCGTTTGGTCATCAGTTTACCTCCTGGACTACTCTCTTCATTCACTGTGTGTTTATATTCTGGTTTGTAAGGCTTTTCTCCATCCAACTTCAGCTATAATCACAGTGAACTTCCAGATTCATAAGAACAAACCTCCCAGTTGCCCAACAAACATTTTTGGATTTCAACAACCTGTAAACTCATTTCCATAGACATGTAAAAGCCTCCTTGTCACTTGGAACTGCCCGACCTCTTAAATTTTAAGTTCTTGTATACTTGTTTGTGGGTAATTCTGTCTTTTCAATTCTTTTCTTCTGTTACTTTCACTACACACTTATTCAAATATATTGTGACACTCAGCCCTCAAATAAACTTCCTTATAGACTTATTTTCATTTTTGGTGTACCATCCAGAGTTCATATCAGTTATTCTTTTCTCCATTTCATTCAGTTTCTCTGAAGTCCTTTCATTGCCTCCACATTGTTAACCACCCCAACTGCCACCTTGGAATAATCCAACTATCTTTACTTCTTGCATTCCAGTTAAAATGGCTGAAAGAGATTACTAATTTGTAGATTTACGCTAATATTAATTATATGGCCTCCAACTTGAGCTGCTCCTTCAGTTGCTTACTATTTTTCCTTTTACTCACAAAAGTACATACATGGCAACAAGAACTTTGCATATGTAATTAAGAGTACTAATTCATCAACCTTTAAATAGAGAAATTATCCTGTATTATGCAGGTGGGTCCAGTGCATCACATGAGACTTCACATGCAGGGACAGAAAAATTCAGCTCAGATCATGATCTTGCAGTTTGTGAGTTTGAGCCCCCCCGTTAGTCTTGTGCTGACAGCTCAGAGCCTGGAGGCTGCTTCAGATTCTGTGTCTTTTCTATCTGCCCTTCCCCTGCTCACACTCTGTCTCTCTCTCTCAAAAATAAATAAACATTTTAAAAAATTAAAAATAAATAAATAAACAAACATTAAAAATTTTTACAAAAAGGAATGCTTAAATGTCACACACTGTTCTAAGGATTTTATATGTATTAACTCATTTAGTCTTTTACTAACCCCCATGAATTGGATATCCCCTTTTTAAAAATGAAGAAATTGAGGCAAAGAGAACTTAAATAACTTGTGCAAAAATCACATAGTCAATAAGGCAGACTTTGTAGACTTTTGCCTTTCTTCTCCTCAAGTCCAGATTTCTGAGTATATCTGAATACAAATGAAGGGTTCCATGATCTGCTTGCTCTAAGTCTGTTTCTCCAGGCTTATCTGTTCCACTGTTCTCTTTCCCAGAACTTCATGACCCAGAAATTAGAGTGTTGTCACTTCTCAGAGCATGCCAAGCTATGCTCTCATCTTTGCCTTTATTTTAGCTGTCCATGCTATCTAAACAAATATATGTGAACAAAATGTTCTTCCCTTTTACTTTCTGCCTGAAAAGTGGAATACCATCTGAATGATATCATTTAAACTGAATTACCTCTAAAGACCCTATCTCCAAATACAGAAACATTGTAAGGTACTAGAGTTTAGGACTTCAACATGAATTTGGGGGTTGGAAATGGGGACACTATTCAGTCCATAATGGAGTCCTAGAAGAAGCTTGGATTTAGTGAGCCTTCAGTAAAACTTTTGCAAATCAGAGCATAGTCTGATTTCGATGCTTTTTTGGGAATCTGTATCAGGGCTTATGGGAATTATGTTACAGCCAAGAGAAATCTTAGAAATATTAGCCTGATATGCATATTATTGAATAAATTATGGATATTATTGATACAATAAAATTTTATGAAATAAGTGGAGTTCTAATTTTTTCCCATTTGTATATGTCTTTTTTAAAGGCATCTACTTTTATATTAACACCTCGAATAAATGTTATACTTTTAGTCATTTAAAAATATCTCATTCTATTACTTTTTTTCCTCTTAGGGCTCAAGAAACATATAAAAAACACTGTGAAGAAAAATTTGTTATCGATATGATTATCTTTCAAAAAGCATGTGAAAGATTTCAAGATGCTAAAACAAAAGTTGCGCTTGTGAGAAAGAATTTAGTCTTTAAAGTTCCCAATGGAACAACAAAATGAACCAATGCCATGTCACATCCGTGGTCACTTTGAATTATGGCTATTATATTTAGTTAAAGGACTTTGAAATAATACTATTAAAGAAGAAATACTGTATGTAACAAGATGTATTTGTATATAAATGTTCTAAAAATATAAAGAATAAAGCATTTGTCTTCTTGATCATAATTTAATTTAAATCAAGTTAACTTGACACCCCCAAAGGTGCCTTATATATCCAGATGTCCAAGGAACAATTAAAACTTATTTCATTAATTGCAGGAAATAGTGCAAAGGCATTACTTATATTGTTTCATATCCCAAGGATAGAAATCCTAAAGCTATTTTCAGTTTCTCTGGCATAGTAATTTCTGCCCCAGCTGCTGACTTTTATTAAGACACTGTGTACTTTCATTAGTTTCATTACCTACTTTCACATATTTAATTATATCTTGTTTATTTTGTTAAAACAGTATCTGAATTTTTTACTTCAAAATAAAAGTTTCACCATTATATCAGTGATTCGCATTCTTATAAGAATTAAAAAAATATAAAATATAAAAGGGAAATTAAACATTCTTTTTGGTTTTCTTAGAGATTGTAAGATTTTTGTACATTTACTTTTTTTTTTTAATTTTTTTTTAACATTTATTTATTTTTGAGACAGAGAGAGACAGAGCATGAACGGGGGAGGGTCAGAGAGAGAGGGAGACACAGAATCCGAAGCAGGCTCCAGGCTCTGAGCTAGCAGCACAGAGCCCAACGCGGGGCTTGAACTCACGGACCACGAGATCATGACCTGAGCTGAAGTCGGCCGCTTAACCGACTGAGCCACCCAGGAGCCCCATGTACATTTACTTTTGATGTATTTGCCTTTTGCATATATTTGAGAGAAGAAAGGAGAGACAGAGACAAAAGACACATAGTTATATAATTGTGTTTATAAAGTATACAGAACTAGTATATATATATTAATTTTAAGCCTAATGTATATTCATGGTATAAAATTAGAAAAAATAGAGATATAAAAAGATATAAAAATCTTTTGTAAAATTTAAGTTAATTTTCAATAGTTTTTCATTTTTCTACAAAAATAAATACCTCAGATTTATTTTGACATTCTCACTTAATACAATGTAGCTAATGCCATTTAAATATCTCTAAAACTCGGGGCGCCTGGGTAGCTCAGACAGTTGGGCGTCCGACTTCGGCTCAGGTCATGATCTCGTGGTCCCTGAGTTCGAGAGACCCGCGTCGGGCTCTGTGCTGACAGCTCAGAGCCTACAGCCTGTTTCAGATTCTGTGTCTCCCTCTCTCTCTGACCTTCCCCCATTCATGCTCTGTCTCTCTCTCTCTCAAAAATGAATAAACGTTAAAAAAAATTTAAATATCTCTTTAATACTCATCAGTTATATATGCAAATTTTTAAGTGTTTATTTTTAAAATTCTCTTATTTTATTAGTCTATGGTAAATTTGCAAATATTAAGTATTTTACAGCAGCAGTTATTCACTTGTGCTATGCTGGACTGCCAAAAAATGCTTATACTATTTTCCTAATTTTGGTAAAATAATACCTGTCTATTTAATTCCATGGCACCAGCTCTCACTTTTCCTGTTAATTTGCAGATAACTAATGAGTAAGTCATATTGATATTTCTAATTATTCTTCAAAAAGAACAAAGGTAGATACTGTGAGGTGGCAAAAAGCATGACAGATATAGGTTCCCATGACAAGTTAGATAATCTCTCTGCTACCCCAGTTTTCCATTCTGTATTTGGAAACAATACATATCTTTGGGGGATTTAATGAAAAGAACAATCCATGTCATATAGTATTATTATGAGACTTAAATGAGAAGAAAACACATAACACAACACGATGCCTTACACATATAGTATGCACTTAATAAAGGTAAATGTGTAGTAATGGAGACAGAAGTCTTTTCTGTGTAATTACAGGAGGATTTGTCACCTTTTTATGTAAGAGTTGAGGAGAGACAAATGCCATTAAGAAATAGTAGAATTTTTTTGCATGATATATTTGAATATAATTTATACATTCAATCAGTAAAATTTGTTGAATGTTGACCTTCCTTTATTTTCCCATTTCATATTTATATTTTATAACCTTTATCACTCAATAATATCCTTGATCATTTCTATCTATCCATCTGTGAACTTCTTGAAGAAAAAACTTTTTATACTCATCTCTGTGTTTCTATTACTTTGTACTAAGGCAGATATTATATTACACACAATGTTTTGTTTTGTTTTGTTTTTTTATCTCTTTTTCTATTTAAGCTCTGTCCCAGGTCAATCTAATGACCTTTATTGCCACTAACTGTTTTGAAGAATAAAAAATCTGTATCTCTAAGTTATATCTTTAAGTATACAATATGCCTCCTATATTTCCAAAAGCATGCTAGGCTTGGAAGACCTAAAATATTTTTTTAAATCATACACTAAAGTGGAATTCACTGTGTTTTTATTTACTATTTCCTCCCTCCTCAATCTTGTTTCTTTTTCTATATTCCCAAACGTCCATAGATTCATTACCATCTAAATGGTTTTCCATATTAAAAGTTTAGAAGATATTTTTTATTGCTTTCTCTTACCCCAGTACATCTTATGAAATATGAAACCCTATAAATTCTATTTGCAGAAGGTCTCTGTGTCAGAGACTGTCTGGCTTTTCACCAAACCTATTTCCTGTTTCTCTAGGACACAGTCTATATTTCCCAGCCTCCCTTGCACAGTTAATTGGAGCACAGGACTGAATTTTGACCAATGAAATCTGAGTAAAAGTGATTGCCAACTCTTCAGGTGTGTACCATGCATTGTCCTATGATCTTTCTCTTCTTTGGCCACCTTGGAAAACATATGCTAAAAATGGCTGAGCCACAAGATGAAAAGAGCATCATGGGTTCCTGAATCACTGCTTGTACTGTGATCAAAAACACCTGTTTTGGAAAAAAAAAAAAAAAAAAAAGACCTGTTTTGTTCCTTGTATTATCCAAAGGAAAATTCAATGATGTTAAAGGCTTTGTAACCCAACCAATTATGCCAGGCTATCAGTTAATAGTGATTTAGTCAATAAAAACCTTGCTACCCAAAGTAAGAGTACTGTCATCACAAAATACCAGCATATGTGTTGTTGGCTTTCCTGGATAGTGAGGAAACGAACATTGAGAATGAAAATATGGACATTTCACCTGGTAGGTTTACCCAAACATTCATTCCTAAGAGACACAACTTCCTGCTTGTAAAGTGTTGCAGTTGTCTTTCATTAACTTTAGCTCTACACATAGAAGTATATGGAGATGTTCCAGAGATGACTGGAACTCTATTCATATTCTCCGATGCTCTGTTTCCTCTTGATGGAGACTTATTAACCAAAGGAAGTTTGGAGATTCCCAGCTTAACGCATGGGAGAAATCTCGGCAGCATGAAACAAAAAGGGGGCACACAGAGGAAAAATTCAGTAAAAACTTCTGGTACTGTTGCCGTAAGAAACTAATAGCTTCTTCTGAAATGTTGATGCTGAGAAAGAGGTATCAACTATGTATCAACTATGTCTTACACATTCAGGTTATTTCCATGTTATTGGCTATTGTGAGTAATGCCTCAAGGGAAATGGTGGTGTGGATATTTCTTGGATATAATGATGGATTGATTGATTGATTGATTATAAATACCTAGAAGTGGAATTTTTGGATTATGTGGTCATTTTTTTTTATTTTTTGAGGATAGTGCCTTGTCAGTGCAGAGCCCAACACAGGGCTCAAACTCACAAACCATGAGATTGTGACCTAAGCTGAAGTCAGACACTTAACCAACTGAGCCACCCAGACGACCCTCTTGTGACCAGTTTTATCCTAAAGTTTATCTTATCTGTTTTAGTGATGTGTTACCTGAAGACATAGGGTACACTTATAGGTGGTATAGGAAGCAGTCATACATTCTAACTATAGCCTTATAAATACAGTTGACCTTTGAACAACATGGTTTACAACTGTGTGGGTCCATTTATACACAGATTTTTTATAGTACAGTACTGCAAATGAACTCTCACTTATGATTTTCTTAACATTTTCTTTTCTCTAGCTTACTTAATCATAAGAACACAGTATATATTACATACAAAATATGTATTAATCAACTGTTTATGTTAGCAACTATATATATTATCAGTAAGTCTTCTGGTCAGTGCTAGGCTATTAGAAGTTAAGTTGTGGGGGAGTCAAAAGTTATACAGGGATTTTTTACTTTGTAGGGGGTCTGTCCTTCTAACTCCCACATTGTTCGAGAGTCAACTATGCATGCAAAAATAAAGATCATAACCTCTACCCATATTGTTTTCATTGTTGTGTCACAAATATATTTGCATGGTTTCATTAATATGTCTTTCCTTCCTCTCCATTTCCCCTAGTCCTTATATATAAAATATTAATGTAATATCATAATAGAAATACAGAGTAATGCACACTGTACAGTAATCCTGAGCTCCCAGTAGGATGTAGTAACTAATGAGACTTGGAATTATTTCCTTTAGAAATTTGTATGTATACTTTTTCTGGTTGCTATAAAGAATACTTATGTTAGAATTGAGCCACTTTTGGTGGGAATAAGAAGTGTTGGTATCAGAAGAAGGATGTAGATGGACATTTGTCAGGTTCTTATGTTTGCTTTTGTCTCTAAATCATTTGAATGACCTTTCTTGGGGAAATAACCTTTGGCCAAGTCATGCTTTGAGATATGGACTCATGTCCCAACACAAAATTTAGAGGAATCAAATAAGTTTCACCCCAGTTTCTGGCACATAGTCAGCCATTTGATGCTCATGCTAGTACTTTTAATTCTGTAAGAGTGATGCACCAGAGACAAATAAGTCATTCACAGTGGCATTAAGAGTCCAATAGTGGCAGCAGAAAATTTTCAGTGTTAGCAATCCAAAAGATAATTTCTGAGGCATTGCTCAGCCTGGACTCTTGCTACCTAGCCTCCTTTGGTTTCTACTCATTTACTGAGCTGATTCCCAGTTTTTCCTGTTGATTCTTAAGTTACCTAATATCCTTACAGCGAGTATCTTTTAGTGCTCTCACTAGCAATGTTCTCAGTTGCATGTAAGAAGAATAAGAATTCTTATACACTTAGTTAATTTCAATAGACCTTAATTTTCAAATGTAAATGATTATTTCTGAAATTGACACAATAGACTTTTTGTCTTAATCACCCAGAACAGTGCCAGAGGCATAAGACATGCTAGATTATTATATTAATTTATATTTATGTTAAATGATTAATATTATTCATTTTCAGTGTTGTCATGTTTTAACTTTTGGGGGAAATTGGAAGAGGATGCCTCAGAGGCTGGTAATCAAAAGGCACAAATTAAACGTCAGTCATGGTAGTTTTTGTGTACAGCCCTATTACATTCATCTTACCTTATATTCTGATCATCTGTCTACTTGTTTATTTTCCTCAGTTAGTTTATAAAATTCTTGGGGTCAGAAATGTGTGTCACTGTCTTTCTGTTCCTAGCTGTAAATCTAAAATGCAAATCTACTCTTTAGTTGGGTTCCCATTCCTATAGGATAGTCAAAATCCTTTTCACTTAATAGGAAAAAAAAATCCTTAATCATTTTGCCAGTTCCTACCTTTCCAGCTCTCTCCTGCCTTCAAAACTCCCAATTCCAATTTTCCAGATATCAGACGACTCACAATTCTCAAATTCCTCCGCCTGGTGTGCCCTAATCGCCTTTTCTGCCAGCAGAATTTCTGAAAGGCCTTCTAGAGTCAAGGGAGCATGCTCTGTAAGAGTTTTCACATTGCTTCTGTGCATGGCTCCATTATAATACTTACTACATAGCATTACAGCAGATTGATTACATTCTGTTCCATCTGTTTGCAGATTCCCTGTATTTTATTAATTTCTGTATCCCTGGTGCTAAAAAAAGTCAAGAAAGAAGGATATTTTTAATTTTCTGAGTATACTATTTATTCCTTCAAATAGTTTCAGGAACAAAGGATTACCTCTCAAGATACTTGTTCTTATAAAATTTTCTGACCTGTGTAGGGGAACATATTAATGAATATATTTAACAGACTGATAAAGTTGAGATACAGTCATTCAGTACCACTAAAATTTCAAGAAGAAAACAATCTTCTGCTTTATGCTTTGAATTAACTATCTCAACTGTTCTGCTGAGGAATCAACTTTTAGGTTAAAAGCCCCATTTATAGTAATTTCAAACCTCCTACTCTCCCTTCTTTCCCACATTTAGAGGGGATAAAAAACAAACTTGAAAGCTGACTTTTTTTTTTAGAATTTTGCTTCTTCTAAAAATGTGGTTCTTTAGATAAAGAAGAAGAGTGATTATGAGAGTTTAAATAAAGAATGAAGTACTTTATCATAGCTTTGGAAAGATTTCCTAACATACTACCTGCATGCATAATTATCAACTATACTTTTCCTGGCCTCTTCTCTCCCCTCCTGCTGCTCTTCTGCTAGCCAGAATACACGTTGCAGCTCAGTCTCCCTATGAAAGTGTCAGCCACTGTCATGATACAACCCTCATGATTCACAAAGTAAAGTACATTGGAAAAGAGGAAAGCCACTGTTATCATACAGACATTGGTTTCCTTCTATTTGAAGGGTCAGGGACTTGGAACTCCAAAAAACCCCATCAGAACAGGTTTTTTTAAGTGGTTAGCTAATTTCCCTCAGATTACAACATGCCTGTGAGATGAGCTGGACCTCATGAAAATGGCTGACTTGTGTGTCAGAAAATCTGTAGCTATTGGCCTCATTCACCTGATATTGAGATGTAATAAAGTTCTGTGTTACAAAATCATCTTAGTACTTGGAAAAAACCACAACACATCATAAAATGTACTTCCTGTGTATACTCATAAGTCTATGGGTGTGTGCATGTGTTTCCGTGTGTACGTAAATACAAAGGTGCCAGTCTGTATGTGTAAATAAGAGCTACTAAAAATGGCTACAGATAGGAAAAGCAGTGGCTCAGACACTCAACCACAAGAGACGTCTCTTGAGTTTAATTTGCCTAAAGGAGAAAAATACACATTATTTCCCAGGCCTTGACAAAAGAAGGACTTTTTATCTAGTTTACTTTTGGAGAGTGTGATAAATAAGTGGTTAAAAACAAAACAAACAAACAAAAAAACCTAATGGATAGTGCGAGGTTAAGAGGTTGTAATATGAAAGACTTCGTAGGACTGGATTCAGATTTTTGTGAGACTTGAGGTTTATTCAACTTGGGAGAGTCATTTTTTAGAAAAACTATCTGAAATTACAGATACGAAGTTAGCCACCTCAGGGCTTATAAAAACAAGGGGTACTGACCTTAATCCTCATTATCTTCACTCTAGATTTTTCTGCAGCCTGGAAAACTAGAAGTCTCTTGAAGAGAATGGAAAGAATTCATGAGAAAATGTCACTACTGGAGCTAAAGAACCTTCATTTATCTTCTCATGAATAGAGGTGGTCACCAACCAGGTAGGAACTGAAAGTTAAATTTGTATAATATGCAGTAATACTTCAGAATTGATATGCATGGTTTCTAGAAGTCAAGAAATGTTTGAACTGATATTTAATAACCTCTATATTTCATATCAACACCTCCTCTATCATTTCAGGATAATCTCTGGTTAACATCCAGAAATTGTCAAGCTACAGTAACAGATGCTTGAATCTCAGCAGCTTATCCCAATTTAGTTCATTTCTCACTGAAACTACATGTCCAGTGGGACTGAGGAAGGTGCCACCATTTTATAGCTTCAGCATCTGTTACACATGGCCTCCAAGTCTGTTATAGCAAGAAAGAGAGCATGGTGGAAAGAAGGTAGTCCAACAGCACTTAAATGCGTTGGCTCCGAAATGATATATGCCACATCTGCTTGCAGCCTTTTTTTCCAGAACTTTCACATGGACATGCCTAACACAAGGGCTTTGGGAAATTCTGGGGAGTAGATAAAAAGTTTTGAGTACATGCACAGCCATACTTACCTATAATATGGGTAATATGTGGACAGTCTCTTTGCTCAATCATCCACAAGAAGACTTCCTTTCTAATCTTTACACAGATATGGAAACTTAAGATCTAAGCTACATATATTTATTAATAAGCATGATGACTGATACATAGTGATCTGAATACAGATCATTCATAATGACCCCAATTCCTATAAGAAGCAAAAAAGCAAGAATATGTTCCTAAAATATCCAGCAAGAAAGCCCTAATACCATACTTTAACTCTGTGCTTTTTTCCCCCCCATATCTCTTTTCAGGTCTGACCTGATTGTGACTGTTACTGAATAAAATTATTTGCATATCAAAAATCTTATATTCTGCCCACTCAGCCAGGCTCAATAAAGAATTTGAACTCAGAATTCTTACTAGGATTGGTATATTTTTAACAAAAACAAGAAATTGATCTTGAGAAATTTAATGTAAAGAAAAGTAAAGTTAGGCCCAGGGAGAATTTGACTGCCAGTTACACGTCTACATGGCATTTGCCTTAGAAGGAGCCAAGCACATAGGAATTTTCTTTAGAGAGTCCACTGATTCTAATAAATATGTTTCCATGATTACTTTCTTAATGACATTTGTTTGGGCTGATATGCAGATTTATTCATTTCTTATGATTGTTACTTAAACATATTTTCTCATTCCATATTTTTTATTTGTAATAATACCAATATCATTTCTTTGTCATGGAATTTTTTAAGTTACTGCCATCTTAAATGAATTAATTTCTTCTGGAATATATTTTGTATGGTGAGTTGTATTATATAGCTTATTGCATTAGAGCATTCTTTGAGGGACATTTTCCTTTTTGCTTCCCACTGGCTGAGGTATGGTACTACCCTAAAATATTGTGTATGGGATCCCCCACATCCCATTTTTACTACTGCTTTCCAAAGAATTGAAAGATCCAGCAGAATTCACCTGATTTTGCCTTTTCCTTCCTCGTATAAATTACAAGTAATATCCCTGCTTGGAAGTACTGACTTTTTTTTTTTTTAACTAGCTTGCACCCTTATTTCATGGTGTCTGCGTCCATCACCAACTAAGAGCCTTGGGGAACCATTTTCACTAATGGACTCTGCACTCCCCAGTGTAGTTAATTTCACCCTTATGGTCAGAAAGAGTTAATGTCCTTTGCTACCAGGTTGTAACATATACACTGGGGAGAAGATGATACCCTGTGTTTTTTCAAAATGGACATCTTTATAAGTCATTAGCAATTTTATCTTCCAGAAGTTTCCTCTATTTTTTTTTTTTCTCCAGAAACTTTAAACTTATACAATATGCAACTATCACTCTTTGGAAAGGGCATTTCAACAGATTTGATTTTCTTATATATTTTTGCCTTTCGCACAACTTGATGAGTTGCTTCATTAATCTCTTGGTCTCCCTGCCTCTCCTCCATCTGGTATCACTAGCAGATGGAGGCAGAATTGCTCAGATATAAAGGGACAGACTCCAACTGCAAATATATCACAAAGATAGCAAACAAAGATACTTTGTGATTATTGGATGGTAAAAATTACATAAACTCCATCTATTATTTAACGTAACTGTTATTAAATATGGGCTTTCAAAATTTACAATTGTAGTATATAAACTGTGCACATAACTGTTTACATAAACTATAACCTAGTGATTGTGATACATAAACTGTGACTTGGTGATTGTAATTTGTACATTTATTCAACAAGTATTTGTTGAATACCTACCATATACCATGAAATTAACTGGGGCTAAAATGAGTGCAGCAGAATCTTTAGTCTCAAAAATATATAAGTAATAGTTTCCAGGATACCAAGTATTTAGGGTACACATAAATACTTAGAGTAGAAGGTTTACATAAATGTGCTATGCTGCTGCTCTTCTAACCTTCCCACATAAAACCTCTATAAAAGCCTTCCGGGGCAAACTTTATCCAACCTCACTTAATATGTTTGAGACTCAACCCATAGCAATCAGTCAATCCATTTGTCAAGAAACAAATCTTTGCAGAGCTCCCACTTATACAAAATATATTGTGCTTGGCCTGTGATGAACACAAAGAATTGTAAGACAATACCTTCTTTGCTCAAGGGATTAAAACAAAACAAAACAAAACAAAAAGTTGGTATGGGGGGGGAAGTGCATGGGGCGATGTGTGAAATAGTTGATAAGGATTAAGGAGGGCACTTGTGATGAGCACCGGTGATGAATGGAGCTGTTGAATCCCTATATTATACACCTGAAACTAATATAACACTGTATATTAGCTATATTGGAATTAAAATTAAAAAGAAAATATTAAAAAAAATCTTGGTCAGGTAAAAGGTGCCCATGAAATGGTAAATACAATACTAGAGAACATGTGATCCCTCCCAACTGATTCATACCCATATGTATACTGGGTATCCCTATTTGGAAGGTTGGTAGGCACCTCAAGCTATAACCTGCTGCACCCTTCTCCATCCCACCAAGGCTACTCTTCCTGATTCTTTCTGTTCAAGGCAGACACCAAGGCATCAGTCTGGATCCCACTACTCCACAGTCCCCCTTTCCCTTCATCTAAAAATGAATGAACTCTTTCCATTTAAAATATTTAAAATCTATCTCTTAAGTCAAAGTACTTTTTGCTATCACTAGTTCAAACCCTTGTCATCTTTTCCCTGGATATACTGCAATGTATCTGCTTAAAACCCTCTTCCAGCTTTTCTGTCTCCATACCTCTTTCTAAATATAAATCCAGACCTGCTTAGCTAAAAAATAAATTCTTAATGCCTCCCTGCTGCCTTGAGATTAAAATCTAAGCACTTTGCATGGCACAGAGAGCCCCTTAAAACTTCCTTTCTCCTTCTGCCTCCCACCTTGTTTCCATCTGGGCTTTACCACTCTGTGTTCCAATCACACATAGCCATTCGTAAGAGTTTTCTTTCTTTTTTTTTTTTTTTTTTCTTTGAGAGACAGAGAGAGAGACTGCAAGTGGGGGAGGAACAGAAAGAGGTGGACACAGAATCCGAAGCAGGTTCCAGGCTCTGAGCTGTCAGCATAAAGCCTGACATGGGCTCGAACCGACAAACCATGAGATCATGACCTGAGCTTAACTGACTGAGGCACCCAGGCGCCCCACCCCATACACACAGCCATTCTGAAGATGGTGTCACTTAGCCTGGAGTGTTCTGCCCCACCACCTACATGCTTTGGCTTACCATATTCCTAATTTAGAGACCGCCTACATATAACTTTCTTGGAAAATTTTGTCTCTCACTCTACCCTTCCTATTCCCTTCTGAGTGTGGTGTCCCTCCCATATGTGCTAATGGCCCTATACATAACTGTCATTATTCCTTATTACACAGTGATATATTTGCCTGTTGACTTTCTTCTCACAGCTGTGAAGCTCATGAGGTTAGAGACCTTTCCTCTCATCATTTCTTTTTTTTTTAAATTTAAAAAATGTTTTTATTTATTATTGAGAAAAGAGCATGAGCAGGGGAGGGGTAGAGAGAGAGAAGGACAGAGAATCTGAAGTGGGCTCTGCGCTGACAGAAGTGAACCCATTGTGGGGCTCGACCTGCAAGCCCTGAGATCATGACCTGAGCCAAAGTCGGGACGCTCAACAGCCTAAGCCACCCAGTCACCCTTCCTCTCATCATTTTCTAATCAGCAGCCCACACAGTGCCTGATATAAAATGAGCACTAGACAAACATTGGTTAAATCGAATCAATAAATACCATAAACACCCAGGAGAGTGAGCAATTACCTAAGTTTTAAATATTTACTGGAAACAGGGGCACCTGGGTGGCTCAATCAAGTGTCCGACTTTTGATTTTGGCTCTGGTCATAATCTCGCGGTTCTTGGGTTGGAACCCCATGATGGGCTCTGCGCTGACAGTGGGGAACATGCTTGGGATTCTCTCTCTCCCTCTCTCTCTGCTTCTCCCCCCACTTGTGTGCACACACACTCTCTCTTTCTCTCTCTCAAAATAAATAAACTTAAAAGATTTCCTGGAAATAAAACCAGGTAATATGCAAAAGACCCGGCAGAGGTTGTCTTGGTTAATGCTAGTTCACAGGCACAGAGCTGCTCAATTAATGCTCCTTCCCTTTCTCTTGAATTGTCCCTTGAAAATTGATGGCAACTATACAAATAAAGGTGAGAAAGAGGAGTTTTATAGATTGGGGATTGTATCAGTCTCAGCTTCAAAATGTATTTGGTGAGTAAAGGGAGTTTAGGAGGAGCCGAGGAAGAGAAGGCCAGAAATGCAGAGCTGGAGGATTGGACGAGTCCCTGAGTGCTCCAGCCAGAAGCACAGGTGCCCAGGGCTGGTGCCCATACAGAAGGTAGAAGCTGCAGTATCTGGTGGAAGTGGTGGTTATTGATAACACACAGTTTAGCACAGGGGGGAAAGACTAGCAGGAAGAAGAAGGAGATAATAGTAATCGGCTGAAGTCAGAGAGTAGATTTAGGCAATGTAGCAAGGAGAAATAATCCAGAGAATTAGACTGACTTGTGAAGAGGCCTGAGAGACTGGGTGTGGAAATAAAGTTTGGATTTGGAGTTAGAACATTTTGTTTTCAAGTTCAGTTCTGCCATTATTAGCTATATGAGCTGAATAAATTACTTATTTTCTTTAAGCCGTGGTTACTTCATGTGGAATATGGGGACAATTCTGTGGGTAGGGTTATCATGAGGATTAAGTGAGACAATGTGTGTAAAGTTCCAGGGCTTATTAAGCTTTCTGTAAAGTTGCACTACCATGTTATCATTATAGATGATTGAGTCTTTCATTGCCAACCATCTTTGTCTTTCATGATCTGTTGTCCTTAATGTTATTGGTTATTAGGAATGGAATCCCAATGAACGTTTTTTTGAACAAAAGAAATAGAGACATTTTTCTATGTATCAACCTAACAATTGAGCCTATAGCTCTTGAAATATTTGTAATGTGTTTCTCTAGTGTATCTTAAGCTTCCAAAAGTGTGTTATATGATTTTCATTAGATTGCACTTTCATTGAGGGCAGAAACAATATCCATCTTCTTACAGGTTTCCAGGGTACCTAATGCAATCTGATACTGTGCACACAGTTGACAATTGACCGATGTTGTTAACAGCAGCAACTGTATCAGCTTGTGTCTCATACCATCTATAAGTTTCCCAGACTGTAAATGAGCAGAGAGAGAAAAGCACTTTCTGTGTTTGAAATGAATTGACCAACTATGATAAATAGCTAAAACAGGTAAGCAATATGAAGTAAATTGTATCAATTCATGTGTGAAAAGGCAGCACTTCAATAAACATAAAAATAACTTGTATTGTTCACTTTCAACCTTAGCAAAATGGCTAGGCTAGAAATTATCATAAGAACATTTTTTTTTTCAGATGACATTGTCCTACTTGAAGTTATAAAAGTGTCTATGGAACTTTTCATTTTCAGAAAAACACAGTAGTGCATCTTTTGTATAGTTAAAAAAAATCACAAATCTTATTGTTACAAGTAATATACAAGACTTAGATAATGATCTGTTTTCCTATAAATTTTTTTCTCTCCATTGTATGCAAAACTGGATCACACAGAGAGGTTTCATTTGTCTTGGACTTTTGGCATCATTGGCCAAATATCCACAGAGGTTTTAGCCCATAATGCTGAGTATTTACAAATGAAAAACATGTATTTAAAATGGTAAACCAACAGCACAGTGGCATATACATTTAGTTTTTTCTCTCAGTTTTAAAGTTGGGAAAAAAAATTCTATAAATAAAGAATTGATTTGTTTGAACATTGTGCAAAAATACAGAAAAGAAAGGTGGGATTCTGCAGCTATCAATCACAAGAGCAACTAAAAATCAGATTAGTCATTCGTGGACTCTACTGCATCATATATGTTATATCTTTTTGTTCCTTAATGAAGTGAAAGATTTATACCAATGATTCTACCTTGTTCATTTCTACTTTGTACGTTTCTGGTACCTTAAGTCATAGTGAACTTATTTAACCCTGGCATGTTATCATTGAATCAGTAGAGGAGTAACTCTTACAGATTTAATGTAACTATTTAGGGAGTGGGACTATCCATATTGGATGCAAGTAAATAAATAAAAAAAAAAAAAAGAAAATGAAATTACTTTCCAGGAAATCAGCAAAGAGGAGATATAAGAATATTAATAAATGTCTACTGAGTCAGATGAATTGGTTAAAAGAAAAAAAAAAACTAAAACATGTTTTTAACTTGATTTTTAGTATTTAGCCACTTTAAAAATCCTTTTAAAATTAAAATAAAAGTGCACATATAGACCGTAACTTGCATGGCACATTCTCTGCACAGCAGGGGACAGGGGCCCGTGGCTGCAGGTAGGATTCTCTGTAGGTGTAAGAAATGTGATTTGGATACCAACAAACATATTCCACCTGAAGAGAACTCTTTTCTCCTCTTATCTCTGAACTTGCAAGTCAGAGTTTAATTAAAAGTGAAATTTCATGAAAGTTTTGAAGATTAACCACTATTAACAATGAGCGAATAATGGAATCATAGATAAGATTATGAGTTCAAATCCTGGGTCCAACCTCCAGTACCTTACAAAAAACTCTCTGATGTGTCTTCCCAGAGTTGGAAAATGTGCCAGTATAAAATATATTTTGAATGATAATAAGTGAACTAACATCCTCATCCTCATCGGTAAGATGACTATAGCATTCTTCATAGATTTACTGGGAAACTCAATCATTTACTATTAAACGATTTACTCTGAGTCTGCTACACAGTAAGCATTTAATTAATGGGAGCTTGTTATTGTAAGAGTAGGGCGGTGGATCTTCATTATCATCTACCTAGGAAGGCACTCAGATTTCTTCCTTCCTTCCTTCCTTCCTTCCTTCCTTCCTTCCTTCCTTCCTTCCATTTCAATTTAGTTAACATACAGTGTTGTCATAGCTTCAGGAGTAAAACCCAGTGCTCATGTTGAAAAGTGCCCTCCTTAACGACCATCACCCATTTAGTCCATCCCACCACCCAATACCCCACCAGCAACCCTCAGTTTATTCTCTGTATTTGAGAGTCTCCTTCCCTTCCCCTATGTTCATCTCTTTTATTTCTTAAGTTCCACATATGAGTTAAATAATTATATTTGTCTTTCTATAACTTATTTTGCTTAGTATAATACACTCTAGTTCCATCCATGTTGTTGCAAATGGCAAAATTTCATTCTTTTTCATCACCGAGTAATATTCCATTAAACATTCACAGACACACACACACACACACACACACACACACACTACCTCTTTTCTAGCCATTCATCAGGCAATGAATATTTGGACTCTTTCCATAAATTGACTATTGTTGATAGTGCTGCTATAAACATTGGGGTGCATGCACCCCCTCAAATCAGCATTTTTGTGTCATTTGGGTAAATACCTAGTAGTGCAATTACTGCATCATAGGGTAGCTTAATTTCTAATTTTTGAGGAACATCCATACTGTTTTCCAGAGAGACTGCACCAGTTTGCATTCCCACCAGCAGTGCAAAAGTGTTCTCCTTTCTCTGCATCCTCACCAACATTTGTTGTTGCCTGAGTTGTTCATTTTAGCCATTGTGACAGGTGTGAGGTGGTATTTCATTGTGGTTTTTATTTGTATTTTTCTCATGATAAGCGATGTTTAGCATCTTTTCCTATGTCAGCCATCTGGATGTCTTCTTTGGAAAAATGTCTGTTCATGTCTTTTGCCCATTTCTTCACTGGATTATTTGCTTTTTGGGGATTGAGTTGGGTAAATTCTTTACAGATTTTGGATACTCACCCTTTATCTGATATATCATTTGCAAATATCATCTCCCATTCCATTGGTTGCCTTTTACTTTTGTTGATTGTTTCCTTCCCTATGCAGAAACTTTTTATCTTCATGAGGTGCCAATAGTTTATTTTTGCTTGTATTTCCATGCTGGAGACATGTCTAGTAAAAAGTTGCTGTGGCCAAGGTCAAAGAGGTTGCTGCCTGTTTTATCCTGTAAGATTTTGATTGTTTCCTGTCTCACATTTAGGTCTTTCATGCATTTTGAGTTTATTTTGGTGTATGGTATAAGAAAGTGGTCCAGGTTCATTCTCCTACATGTCTCTGTCCATTTGCTGAAGAAGAGACTGTCTTTTTTCCTTTAGATACTCTTTCCTGTTTTGTCAAAGATTAGGTGGCCATATATTTGTGGGTCCATTTCTGGGTTCTCTATTCTATTCCATTTGTATATGTGTCTGATTTTGTGCCAATACCATACTGTCTTGATGATTATAGCTTTGTAATACAGCTTAAAGTCAAGAATTGTGATGCCTCCAGCTTTGATTTTCTTTTTCAAGATTGCTTTGCCTAATTTGGGGCCTTTTTAGGTTCCATACAAATTTTAGGATTGTTTGTTCTAGCTCCGTGAAGAATGCTGCTGGTATTTTGATGGGTATTGCATTGAGTATGTATATTGCTTTGGTTAATATCCACATTTTAATGATGTTTGTTCTTCTAATCCATGAGCATGGAATGTTTTTCCATTTCTTTGTGTCTTCTTCAATTTCTTTCATAAGCTTTCTGTAGTTTTCAGCATACAGTTCTTTTGCCTCTTTGGTTAGGTTTATTCCCATGTATCTTATAGTTTTTGGTGCCGTTGTAAATGGGAACAACTCCTTGATCTCTCTTTTTGCTGCTTTATTATTAGTGTATAGAAATGCAACAGATTTCTGTAGGTTGATTTTATGCTGTGCAACTTTGCTGAATTCATGTATCAGCTTTAGCAGTTTTTTGATGGTCTTTTGGGTTTTCCACATACAGTATCATGTCATCTGCAAAGAGTGAATGTTTGACTTGTTTATTGCCAATTTGGATGCCTTCTTTCTTATTTTTGTTGTTGTTGTTGTCTGATTGCTGAGACTAGAACTTCCAGTACTATGTTCAACAATAGTGGCAAAAGTGGACATCCCTGTCATGTTTCTGATCTTAGGGGGAAATTCTCCATTTTTCCCCACTGAGGATGATATTAGCTGTGGGCCTTTCATATATGGCTTTTATGATGTTAAGGAATGTTCCTTCTATAGCTCTTTCTTGAGACTTTTTATCAAGAAAGCATGCTGTATTTTTTCAAAGGCTTTTTCTGCATCTATTGAAAAGGTCATATGGTTCATATCTTTTCTTTTATTAATGTGGTGTATCACATTGATTAATTTACAAGTATTGAACCAGTCCTGCGGCCCAGGAATAAATCCCATTTGATCATGGTGAATAATTCTTTAAATGTACTATTGAATTTGATTCGCTAGTATCTTACTGAAAATTTTTGCACTCAGGTTCATCAGGAATATTGGCCTATAATTCTTTTTAGCCTCTGTCTGGTTTTGGAATCAAGGTAATTCTGGCTTCATAGAATGAGTTTGAAGCTTTCCTTCCATTTCTATTTTTTGGAACAGTTTGAGGAGAATAGGTATTAACTCTTCTTTAAATGTCTGGTAGAATCCCCTGGGAAGCCATCTGGCCCAAGACTCTTATTTGTTGTGAGATTTTTGATAATCAATTCAATTTCTTTGCTGGCTATGGGCCTGTTCAAATTTTCTATTGCTTGCTGTTTCAGTTTTGGTAGTGTGAGAGTATCTAGGAATTTTTCCATATCTTCCAGTTTGTTCAGTTTGTGGGCATATAATTTTTCATAGTATTTTTCTTATCATTGTTTGTATTTCTGTGGTGTTGGTTGTGATCTCTCCTCTTTCTTTAGTGATTTTATCTATTTGGGTTCTCTCTTTTATTTTTGAGAAGTCTGGCTAGGGTCTTATCAATTTTGTTTATTCTTTAAAAAAACAGTTATTAGCTTCATTGATATGTTCTACTGGGTTGTTTTTTTTTGTTTCTGTATCATTTATTTCTGCTTGAAGCTTTATTATTTCCCTTCTTCTGCTGGCTTTGGGCTTTATTTGCTGCTCCTTTTCTAGCTCCTTTAGGTATAGGGTTAAGTTGTGTATTTGGGATACAATACACAAATATTGAGATAGGCCTGAATTGCAATGTATTTTCCTCTTAGGACTGCCTTTGCTGCATCCCAAAGGGTTTGGCTGTCACGTTTTCATTTTTATTTGCTTCCATGTATTTTTAAATTTCTTCTTTAATTTCCTGGTTAACCCATTCATTCTTTAGTTGAGTGTTCTTTAACCTTCATGTATTTGAGAGCTTTCCAAATTTTTTCTTATGATTGATTTCAATTCATAATGTTGTGATCTGAAAATATGCATGGTATGGTCTCAATCTTTTTGTACATATTGAGGGCTAATTTGTGACCTAATATGTGATCTATTCTGAAAAATGTTCCATGTGCATCCAAGAAGAATATGTATTCTGCTGCTTTAGGATAAAATGTTCTGAATATATGTGTTAAGTCTATCTGGTCCAGTGTGTCATTCAGATTTGTTGTTTCCTTGTTGATTTTCTGCTTAGATGATCTGTCCATTGTTGTACGTGGAGTACTAAAGTCTCCTACAATAATGGTAGTATTATCAGTGAGTTATTTATGTTTGTGATTAGTTTATGTATTTGGGTTCCTTAAAGTTTGGGGCATAAGTATTTATAACTGTTAGCTCTTCTTGATAGCCCTCTTAATTATGATATAATGCCCTTATCTCTTGTTATAGTCTTTATTTTAAAATATAGTTTGTCTGACAGAAGTATAGCTACTCCAGTTTTCTTTTGACCTCCATTAACATGATAAATGCTTCTCCATTCCCTCACTTTCAGTCTGCAGGTGTCCTGAGATCTAAAATGAGTCTCTTGTAAGAGGCATATAGAAGGGCCTTATTTTTTTATCCATTCTGATTCCTTATGTCTTTTGATTGGGGCATTTAGTCTATTATGTTCAGAGTGATTATTTAAAGATATGAATTTAGTGCCATTGTGCTATCTGTAGATTTCATGTTTCTGATGACGTTCTCTGGTCCTTTGTAGCATTTGCTGCTTTCCACTCAGAGGGTCCCCCTTAGAGTTTCTTGCCAGGTTGGTTTAGTGGTCATGAACTCGTTTAGTTTTTGTCTATCTGGGAAAGTCCTTATCTCTCCTTCTATTCTGAATGACAGCCTTGCTGGATAATTCAAATATACCTTCTGCCCCCATTTCTCACTCTTATTCTGGGACTCCTATGATACAGATATTGTTTCATTTCATGGAATCACTTAGTTCTCTAATTCTCCCCTCATGATCTAATAGTTTCCTTTCCCTCTTTTTTTCAGCTTCTTTATTTCCCATAAATTTATCTTCATTTCACCTATTTTCTCCTCTGCTTCTTCAATCCTCACTGTCACTGTAAATAGTTTATTTTTGCATCTCAGCTATAGCTTTTTTTTTTTTTAATTCATCCTGATTAGTTCTTAGGTCTTTGATCGTTGCAGCAAGGGTTACTCTGGTGTCTTCTATGCTTTTATCAAGTCCAGCTATTTGTCTTATGACTGTTATTCTAAATTCTTGTTCAGGTATATTGTTTATATCTGTTTCGAGCAAGTCTCTTGCTATAATATTTTCTTGACCTTTCTTGTTTGAAGAATCCCTCCATCTTGTCATTCTGGGTGAGTTTCTGTCTTTTGAGTGTTTTGAAAGCTTGTTATGTTCCCTGTACCTGAGAGTCATGCTATACTACAAGGGGTCATACATGGTCCAGTGCCTGGTACTTCAGCAAGTGTTTCTGGTGTATGCTGTTGCACTCCGCTGTTAACATTTTGCTGCTCTATCCCACTTGCTCAGTCTTCTGTAGAGCTCCTCCTTGCTTGCAGCTGTAGAGAATTTGGAACTTTTACTAAATGTGTTTTGATTTGTTTGTTGAAATAACCCTGGGGAAAAAAGGTCAGGAAACCCCGATCCCCTTAAAAATAAAAAAAAAAATTAAAAAGAGGGGAGAAAAGAAAACCAAATAGAGAATCAAAAACTATAAGGCTGATCCCAGGAAAAAAGAAAGGGAAAAAGAGAATTTTAAAAAAAGCAGAAGAGAAAAGAAGGAAAAATAATAGATTACAAAAGCCTGATCAAATATATATAATAAGAGTTGTATATATATAATAAGAAATGACAAAAAACGAATCAGAAACTATGAGCCTGATTCCAAAAGAAAAAAATAAGAAGGAGGAAAAAAAGAAAAAAGAAGAGTTGTCTGTTGGTGCCTGGGGTGGGGGTAGTGGCTGTGCTGGTCTGGAGGAGAGGGCAACTGCATTGGGTCAGTCAATCTTGCTCCAATAAATAAGCAGTTTCCAGGCACAGAGGGGCAGGGTTTGGTGTAAGCATATTCTGCCTCCACTGGTGACCACTGTGCTCTCTGAAGTCCCACTGTGTTGGTGTTGGGGGAATAATGGCATCACCTCAATCTCTCCTCCCCAGTGGGGATCTCAACCCACACTGTTCAGGCAGCCCTCATAGACTAGTGAGGGCAGTCAGCTTGCCCTGCACCACAGTTTTCCCATGCCTTCTCCTTGGTGCATGGCTGGGATTCAAAACCTGCAGTCTTAAGGACCCTGCGTGGTACAGATCTACTCCTCTCCTCTGGAGTAGAGCCTCTCCACCCTGCTGATGAAAGGCTTTTGGCTGGCACCCTCAGGGTCTTTTGTCATTGGGGAGGCAATCAAACCTCCTCCCAGAGTGCTCCAGGAAGGGGACTTTTCTTTCCCAGTGTGCCCCAGAGATCGCTACAACATTCTATGCACTCTGGGGCCAGCTCCCTCCTCCCCAGGAGTGTGTGCCAAGGCTCTGCTCCACAGAAAGTCACAAACTTCCAAAACCTCAGAGTTTCAGTTCCAAAGGCTGTTTGCAAAAAAAGAACTGGGACACTCAGTACTTCTCGCTCCCTAGTCCATGGCCCAGAGAGGTATTCCTCTTGTGCTAACTTGATGCTGCACTTTTACAACACGTTTCTCTTTCTCTCCCTTTTGTGTCCCCACAGAAAGGGTCCCCTTGCTGTCATAGCTCCACCTTTTTATCTCCCCCAACTCACATACATGCACCTCAGTCCTGCCAAGCTGTCTCTCTCCAACTGTGGACATCTTTCTGCTGTTCCACAGATATATTTCCTGGGTTTTGTAAGTAATCTGACCTCAATACACCTGTGTTTGAGGGACAAGGAAGAACCTACTTCTCTGCCATCTTAACTACTCCCCTCCACTCAGATTTCTTCTTAAAGAAAGGAGCAAACACTTCACTGAGATTAACTTGCCTAAATGCCAATACTGCTCTGCATGTATACTCATTACCAGTTGACTCATTCATTGAAGTACCATTCATACACATAATACTATTGGATTTATATGGGGCTCGGGATTTCTACTGATATAAAGGAAAATAAAAGGAGTGGCAGGTTTATAATAGTTTTCCTAAATAAAAGCTCAGATCATAAGTGTAATATTAATTTAGCCCTATTGAATAAGGAGACATAAAATGGAAGCTTTTGAAACCAGTAGAATTTGAACTGTGTAGCCCCAAATTAACAGCTCTATAACCACCATGGCCCACTGGAAAGCTCAGCTCTGGAGGCCCCTTGGGACCATTGTTCTCATTTTATTATAGGATTTGGTCCTAGAAGATGTGTTGAGAGAACTTTTCCTAGGGCGAGGCATTATTGTATGCAGAATGCAAGCTGTTCAGTCAGGCTTAGTTGTCCTTTCCTGGTCATGGGAAGTCAGTGAGAGGTATACCTTTCACCACTGTAATTCAGTTAATCTGATTGCTGTCTATTTTCAATTTCTTTTAATTAATCTTTTGTCTGTTATTATTTCTTATTAGATTTTTAATTTTATGTTCAGTATAGTTAACATAGTTTTATGTGAGTTCAGGTGTATAGTGATTCAATGATTTTGTGCATTTTTCAGTGCTCATTGTGATAAGTGTGCTCTTTAATCCCTATCACCTATTTGACCCATGTCTCCACCCACCTTCCATCTGATAACCTTCAGTTTGTTCTCTGTAATTAAGAGCCTGTTTCTTGGTTTGTCTCAATCTCTCTCTCTCTCTCTCTCTCTCTCTCTCTCTCTCTCTCTCTTCCTTTCTCTCTTTTCCTTTATTAATTTCTTTCATTTATTTTTTAATGTGTATTTATTTATTTTGAGAAAACAGAGAGAGAGAGAGAGGGAGTGAGAGAATCCCAAGCAGGCTGTGTGCTGTTAGCACAGAGCCCAACCCAAGGCTCGAACTCATGAACTGTGAGATCATGACCTGAGCTGAAGATGAGTCGGGTGCTCAACCGACTGAGCCACACAGGAGCCCCTGTTTTTTTCCTAAATTCTACATGTGAGTGAAATCATATGGTATCTATCTTTCTCTGAATGACAACATTATACCCTCTTGTTCCTTCCATATTCTTGCAAATGACAATATGTAATATATATATGTATATGTATATGTATATGTATATGTATATGTATATATATATATGTATATATGTACATATATATGTATGTATATGTATATATGTATATATATGTACATATACATATATGTATATATGTATGTATATGTATATATGTATATATGTACATATACATATATGTATATATGTATATATGTATATATGTGTATGCATGTACATATACACATATGTATATACGTATATATGTACATATACATATATATGTATATATACATATGTATATATGTATATATACATATGTATATATGTGTATATATGTATACATATATATGTATATATATGTACATATATATGTACATACGTATATATATATGTATGTACATATATATATATGTACATATGTATATATATATGTATGTACATATATATATATGTACATATCTTCTTTATCCATTCATCCATTTATGGACACTTGGGCCGCTTCCATAGTTCGGCTATTGGAAACAATGCTGCATGAACATGATGCATGTACCCCATGAATTAGTGCTTTTGTATTCTTTGGGTAAATACCCAGTAGTGCAATTACTGGATTGTAGGATAGCTCTATTTTTAACTTTTTGAGGACCCTACATAGTTTTTTCCACAGTGACTTTACCAGTTTGCATTCACACCAACAGTGCATGAAGTTTCCTTTTTCTCCACATCCTTGCAAATACCTGTTGTTTCTTGTGTTGTTGATTTTAGCCATTCTGACAGGCCATTCTGACAGGTGTGAGGTGATATCTCATTGTGCTTTTGGTTTGTATTTCCCTGATGATGAGTGATATTGAGCATCTTTTCATGTGCTTGTTGGCTGTCTGTATGTCTTTGGAGATATGTCTGTCTATGTCTTCTGCCCATTTTTTAATTGGATTATTTGTTTCTGGGGTATTGGGTTGTATCACTTTATATATTTTGTATACTAACCGTTTATCTGATATATCATTTGCAAAGATCTTATTTGCAAATATTTTATTGATTGTTTCTTTTGCTGTGCAGAAGCATTTTATTTTGATGTAGTCCCAATACTTTACTTTTTGTTTGCTTGTTTGTTTTGTTTCCCTTACCTCAGGAGACATCTGGATAAATGTTACTATCGCTAATGTCAAAGAGATTACTGCCTCTGGTCTCTTCTAGGATTTTTATGGTTTTATGGTTTTAGGTCTCATATTTAGGTCTTTAACTTATTTTGGATGTATTTTTGTGTATGGTGTAAGAAAGTAGTCTGGTTTCATTCTTTTGCATGTCACTGTCCAGTTTACCCAACACCATTTGTTGAAAAGACTATTTTTTTTCCATTGCATATTCTTTCCTCTTTTGTCAAAGATTAATTAACCATGTACTTGTGGGCTTGCTTCTGGGTTTCCTATTCTGTTCTGTTGATCTGTGTGTTTATTTTTGTGCCAGTACCATACTGTTTTGATTACTACAGCTTTATATTATAACTTGAAGTCTAGAATTGTGATTCTTCCAGCTTTGTTTTTCTTTTTCAAGATTGCTTTGGCTATTTGGAGTCTTTTGTGGTTCCATACAAATTTTAGGATTGTTTTCTCTAATTCTGTGAAAATCTGTATTTCACTTTGGGTAGTATAGACATTTTAACAATATTTGTTCTTCTAATCCATGAGTATGGAATGTCTTTCCTCCTTTAACTAATCTTATAAGACAATGAAGCAGTAGGAATTTCTTGTCTAATATTCCTAAAACTTATCAGTACTTCTCTTAGGTGACAGCACTTTCTACTTCTTATTATAGTTGTGAATGGCTTCATTATATGACCACATTTTCTATCACAAAGTGTAATACTATACACACAAAAGCATATGCCACATGTGTTAGCTTACAAATAGCATATAGTCAATAAATGTTTGTCAAATTGAATTACTCTCTTGTGACCTTTAAATTTTCCTCCTCAGAGGATACTTCTCTCTCAGACTTAGTCAGGTCCTTGTTTTGAGTTTTCATATCATCCGTTATTTTCTGACAGACTTTTAAAGATATTAACTAATTAATTGATTGATTAATTTTAGTCATGTACTTACTATGTGTTTCCTAATAAATTCACGAAGGCAGTTATTGTACCTGTCTTACTGACCACTGTTCCTGAACCTAGCATAGTATCTATAGGTATTGGGATATTTTATAAATGAGCGAAAGATGCTTAACCAATTTCTGCCTCCTTCTAAAGTTACAGAACTAATACTTTATTCCGCTGCCCCATGAAGCTGGTGTGTTTATTCTCTATTTATATCTCTTAATATGTTATATATCTATGTGTATATTACTTACACCCAGCAGGAGAAATCTGGGCCTGCATTTTCTTCCATGGAACAGTCCTTTTTCCCCACTCTGCCTAATAAAGGAGTATTTTGAGAATTAATCATACAGTTAACACAATTTCCAGGGTCCTTGTTTCTGTTTTTCTCTTTAGCTACTCATCTTTTGGCCATTTTCTTGATCATTAATACTTGAAGTATACTTGCTTTGTGAAATGTGTTAGTAGAGGTTTAGGGAAGGACTGATTTTTAAGTTATCTTTGCTATTTCCTTCACTCTGCTATCTTATATAATGGAGCATTGAGTATGTACCTGAGAGGAATGGCCCCAAATAAATCTCATGAGTTTTCCTAGTGTCAAACTTAGATTAAATTAAAAAGTTGGTAAATGCAACTATTAGAGATGTTCAGTTCATATAGTTAGATTGATATTTTTCTACCTGTTATTGTCATATCTCTACTGAAAACCAAAATCTGAGGAAGTGTAGCAGCATTCCAACTGGTCTTAAGGGTTCACTTGGTTCAAACTTATGCACTCCTTGCTTTCTGACCAAATCCCTTGGCCTGCAGCAGAACCGTCCTACTTTCCTTTAGATTTGCAGACCAATGGCCTTGAGGAGTGAAGGACCAGAGTCTCCCGGAAGATAAGGCCTGACTACATTGAAAACAGCTGCCAATGATGCCAGCAAGTCTGTTCAGGGTCATGTCCACATACGAGTAACCACCTGGGCACCTGCTTCTCCTGCACATAGCCCCCTTCCCTTTTTCCATGTCTTCCCCTTTAAAACTCTCTGACTTCACCTGGAAGGGGAAAATGGTCTTTGAGATGCTTGTCTACCATCTTTCCAGGTTGCAAGCTTCCTGAATAAAATAATGTTTCCTTTCCCAACATCACTTTTCTTTTGAGTATTGATTTTTGAGCAGTGAGCAGCCAAACCTGATTTCAGAATCAGTTCCATGTCTGGAATTAAACTATATATTTTGAGGAAAAAATATTTAAGTTTAGTTATGTACAAAGTAAGGATATTAGATAGCAAAGCATTCAGAATTCTGTTGAAGTTTACATACAGTTTATTCATAGAACAAAATGTATATATTAATTACACGTTAAATGAAATCTGCCCTTCTCCATCCCACCTAAAATAGAAAAACATGATTTCTTTCTATTTACTGTGGAGAGTCAATAAGAGAAATGTATCCCCTTAAAAAGCTGAAATGCTCCAAATGGGAGTTTCTTTATCTTTGTTATCTTTCTACAGGATGCAAACAACTGGCTTGTCCCCAAGCAATCATGTTGTAATCAGTCAATAACAACAGTAAACAGGGGTCCTACTCTCTCTCCAATATTTCACTCCTCCAATAAAATGATTTGCAGAGTTACTTTAATGGAGTGCTGTCACCAGATTAATGGCCTGGCTTTGAAACTATGTCAAACCCTTGACTGGACATGTTTTTGATAGGTGTCCTGATGTATAGTTACAAGAAAGAACCCATTAGCTTACAACAATGTTGTATTTCTCTGAAGCATTCAAAATTTGCATTTTGTGATAAGCCAAATTATCATATGTGTGCTTCTTTATTTTACAAAAAAAAAATGTACTAGCTTTTTGTTTTGTTTTGATTTTCTTCTTGCAAGGTGACATAAAGGTTGTGGAAAACTATGCAGTTTCATGATTCTAGTTTGACAAGATAGAGTAATAAGATCCTTTAAAGTGCAGAATTTTTCTCTCCTCTTTTTATTTTTTTTTTATTGTTCACACTTTTCTTTCCAATGAATAGTGTATTTGTGTGTGTGTGTGTGTGTGTGTGTGTGTGTGAATTAAACTTGATTTGCCAAACTAAGGAGCTCTATTTTATGCACAAAGGCCTCAATTCTATATATATTTTTTAATATCTCAGAATACCTGTTGTCTTTCATGTGTTTTCTGTGTATGTGAGGCATTTCTGTGTTCTGAAGCAAAGCACAGAAGTATTTCTTGTGCTGGGAAGGTTTGCCTTCTGAGGGAGACATCTACTTTAGTCATGCATCTTTGGTGTCCAAGCTTTTAAAGACTGGCCACCTTGTAATGAGGTGCTTTGGGGGCATCGGCAGCTAACGGTATTGGGATGGAGTCCAACATGAGTTTACCTTACACAAAATGTTACTTTTTTGGTATCTGGTAACTTGAGAGCCGTATTCCAGTGAATTGAGATTAGTGAAGTTTATTCTCTAAAATGAGCTTGGGGACAGTTCTGTTGATAGGAATTAAATATCAGGAGTGACCAAATAAATATCTTCCTTTGAAAGATTTGGTTATTTTACTAATTTACCCATTCAGAAAAGCCTTGCTAAGTACCTACTCTGTGAAGGGGGCACTGCTAGGTGTTAAGAATAGAACAGCAAACAAGATAATGTATGATGCTGGCCCTCAAGGAATTTAAAGAGTAGTTGGGAAAACAGAAGGGTACACAGGTAAATATAATAGAGTGGTAAGTGCTATAATAAGAATTAAGGGGGGCGCCTGGGTGGCGCAGTCGGTTAAGCGTCCGACTTCAGCCAGGTCACGATCTCGCGGTCCGTGAGTTCGAGCCCCGCGTCAGGCTCTGGGCTGATGGCTTGGAGCCTGGAGCCTGTTTCTGATTCTGTGTCTCCCTCTCTCTCTGCCCCTCACCCGTTCATTCTCTGTCTCTCTCTGTCCCAAAAAAAAATAAATAAAAAACGTTTAAAAAAAAAAAAAAAAAGAATTAAGCACTGAATGCTGTGGCAATACTTTATGGTAGTGGAAGGCAGCACCTAATCTAGCCTTTGGAGAGTCAAGAAAGTATTATGCAAGAATTAATAGCTCAGTTGGGTTAACCACATGAAATAAAGGGACAATATGGAAAGTGTATTTTGGGCAGAAACAAAATTAAGAGCAATGACCTGAAGACAGAGAAAACAGGGTGAATGCAGAGAATTGAAATTCAGGGGCAACTGGGTGGTTCAGTCAGTTAAGCCTCTGACTTTGGCTCAGGTCATGATCTCACAATTTGTGAGTTCAAGCCCTGTGTCAGCTCAGAGCCTGGAGACTGCTTCAGATTCTCTCTCTCTCTCTCTCTCTCTCTCTCTGTGCCCCTCCCCCATTCATACTCTGTCTCTCTCTTTGAAAAAAAAAAATAACAAATTTAAAAAAAAGAAAAGAATTGAAATTCATTTAAATAAGGGCCTGAAAGGCATCAGAACTTGGGACCTTATCCTGACAGCAGTTGTAAGCCATTATAGGGCTTTGAGGAGAGGAGTGATGTAATTGAAAGGGTGATTTAGAAAGATCATTCTGGGTGTAAAGTGGAGAATGGGTTTGAGTGGGACAAGATTGGAGGCAAGAAGCCCATTAGGAGGTTATTAAAATAATCCAGGCAGAAGATAATGAGGCTGGAAGGTAGGTAATGAAAAGGAGATGAATAAGATAGACAGTTGAAGAAACATTACCATTGCAATTTTATCTCTCCACTTGGCTTTGTGTAATGTGGATTAACTAGAGATTTTACCTATATCTATACTATGATGGGATCCCTGGACTTCTAGAAGCCTTAGAACTCTTGATATTAGACAAGGACACTTTTCTAAGAGTTTATGAGCAATTGCTGAAACACTGCTAAAGGAGAATGAACAGGGGATTTATTTGTGGGTATGAATGATGTCATCTCAATCCTGCCACAAATGTAGCACAAAGGAAATCCTAGGAAGGAGGTCGTGGTCTTTGACAATTAAAAGTTCATTAGTATTAAGATGAACGACATTGGAGACTAGTGTTATGGGTTGAATTGTGTCCTCCCAAAAGATGTTGAAGTCTTAACCTCCAACACCCATGAATGTGACCTTATCTGGAAATAGAGTCTTTGCAGATGATCAAGTTAAAATGAAGTCATTAGGGAAGGACTAATCCAACATGACTGTATCCTTATTTAAAAAAAAAGGAAATTTAGACACAGAGACACTGCAGATAGGGAGCACCATGTGAATATTAGAGTTATGTTGTCATGAGACAAGGAACCACCAGAAAGTAGGAGAAAGTACCACATTTGGAGGGAGCATGGCACTCCTGACACCCTAATTTGGGGATTCCTGGGCTCCATAATAAAACAACTGTTTTTTTGACCTTCTCAATTGTGATACTTTGTTATGGCAGCCCAAGAAAGCTAATACAACTAGAAAAAGGAAGATTCCAGCTACACACATATGGGAATTCGCTAGATGGTGGAGTTGTTTAGAAGGGGAAGGCCACCTTAGTCTTCCACAGGCAACTGTTTCCCCGTAGGCCATTCTACCACATGAAATGAGTCCAAAGTGTCAGCAACATATCTGTCAGCATTCAGGGTGTCTTCTCATATTACTTTGTTGATTTATAGGAATAAAACTGTGTTAAACAGCTAGACCTTGATTCCAAAGCAGAACATTGATTTGCTAGCTCTCCTAATTCTCCTTTACAGGACTCTTGCATTTGACATTGGCTCCTCCATTCATGTCTTATCTTTTTCCTTATCTTCTTTTCTCATTCTAAGCTCTGAGATGTTTTGTTTACTTAGATTAATTTAGGATGGTAATGTCAGTATCTCTCCTTGTGTTTCAGGCTCATTTTCCTTCCACCAAATGCCTTGTATTCTTCTGTCCATGAATTTAAATCATCTTCTGTCCATGAATTTAAAACAGATTGGTGAGTGAAACTGGAAGGCTGGAAGGTGAGGCTACCCTGGAAGCAAATATCTTTATTTTTCCTTTCTTTCTTTCTTTCTTTCTTTCTTTCTTTCTTTCTTTCTTTTTTTCTTTCTTTCTTCTTTTTTTTTGGTGTTTATTTATTTCTGAGAGAGAGAGACAGAGCATGAGCAGGGGAGGCACAGAGAGAGAGGGGGACACAGAATCTGAAGCAGAGAGCCTGAGGCTGGGCTTGAACCCACAAACTGTGAGATTATGACCTGAGTTGAAGTTGGACGCCAAACCGACTGAGCCGCCCAGGCACCCCCTTTCTTTTTTTTTTTAATTGAAGAAGTCTTGCCATCTATTCTACTCCAAGAAGAAAAAGAGTTACTGTTATCCAATAATTGCAAGATCTTTCTATATCCTTATACCTTTGTAACTATTATTTTATTGAAGTATGACAAACAAAAGATGCATACATCGTAAGTGTATAGCTTGATCATTTTTGCATGTATACTCACATATGTACTGTCATGTATCCACAGCTCAGATAAAGATGAAGAGTATTTTTAGAAATCCAGAAGCCTTCTTCATGCCCCTCCTCAGATGGTACTCACGTTAAGAATAACCATTTTATTTCTATCATCATAGATATATTTTGCTTTTCGTTGAATTTTTTATATTGATTTTTTTTTTTAATGTTTGTTTATTTTTGAGTGGGAGAGAAAGAGAGAGAGAGAGCCAGGGAGGGACAGAGAGAGAGAGGGAGACACAGAACCTGAAGCAGGCTTCCAGCACAGAGCCTGATATGAGGCTCGAACTCACAAACTGCAAGATCATGACCTGAGTTGAAGTCGGCCACTCAACTGACTGAGTCACCCAGGTACCCTGAATTTTTATATTAATTTTAATCATACAACTTTTACTCTTGTGTCTGACTTCATTCCCGCAGAATTATTTTATAAAATTTATCAATGTTGTCATTATATGAGTAACTTGTCCTTTCTCACTGCTGTGAAATACCATTTTGGCTCCTTATGAACATTAGGTTTTCAGATTTTTTGCTATCATGAATAAAGCTGCTGTGAACATTATTGTACATGCCCTTTATTAAACATTTCTGTTGGGTATATACCCATGGAAGCAGAATTTTGGGACATAAGGTATACATATATCTATCTTATTTATATATTGCCAGACATTTTTCCCAAAGTAATTGAACCAATTTATACTCCCCCAGTGATATAGGAGAGTTCTAGTTGTGCCATAAACTTAACACTCTAGGTATTATCAGTCTTTTAAATTTTGCCAATCCTGGTGGCTGTGTAGTGGTATCTCACTGGGGTTTTAATTTGCATTTATCTGATGATATGTCCATATGATTTAGGTTATCTCTTGCAAATAGTAAATATCTAAATTATTTTGTTCCAATATAACAAACTTTGTTTGCTACTGAGTTTCATCCATTTACATTTATTGTGATTATTTAACTGTATGAATATTTCTACTGTTTTATTTTATGCTTTGCAGGCAAATTGTAACCCCCCCAAAAAAAAGTTTGGGTAGCCATATTAGTATTTGTGTAGTGAAAAATTAATCTACTCAAAGAGAAGACTGGCCTTTGTCCCAGCTCCTGTGGGGTAGCCTCCAAACACTTGGAATTTTCCAAGTAATTGAAATGTCTTTAATATACATCATGGACCCCTTAGACTACAAAGGATAGTTTATGCTAATGAGGTAACTCAGGATAGAGCTGACTATGCTGGAAAGGCCAATCATGAGACTTAAAGATTGAGGCTTTGAGCTACATGATAGCAGCCTGACCTCTGAAGAGTCAAGGAATAGCTGGAGACTGAGTCACAATTGCCTACAAAGTTTAAGCTGCAATAAAACCTCTGGACATTGAAACTCAGTGAGCTTCCCTCATTGGTAGTTATCTGAGTATTGTCATACTTTAATGCTGAAAGTTGACAAACAAACACTTCATGTTTAGAAACCTATATTTCACTCTATTTCACTCTATGAACTTTTTTTTTTCTTTTTTTTTTTTTTTTTTTTTTGAGAGAGAGAGTTTGTGAGCAGGGGAAAGGGGCAAGGGGAGAGAGAGAGAATCTTAAGCAATTTGAACTATAGCACATTCAATAAGTTCTGTGAGTCTATTGAGTAATGGAACTTGAGGGTGATATAAGAAAGCTCAAAATAATAGCCAACTGGTCAAAGTGAAGGTAGCTCTAGGGACCCCTGAATTTGTGGCTAGTGTCTAAAGTGAGGGCAAAGCTGTCTTGTGGGCAGGCTGTGTCTTTAACTTGTGAATTTTGGCCTACTGCAGGTAATATTAAATCATATAAAATTAAGATGAAAAATATTATTAAGAATGAAGAGGGTCACAATATAATTATAAAATAATACATTTCTTAGGAAAATATAAACAGTGTAGTAAAAATGGACTTAAAATATAGGAAACAAAACCTGTCCGACAAGATACATTTTTTAATTCATTATTATCCTGGGAGAAATTAATATACTTATACTAATTGATGGATCAGACAGAGAAAAAAACTATGATATAAAAAATACAATTAACAACTATTTTGATTCATTTATCTAGTTAGCATTCAGGAACTAAAAAATGCACGTTTTCAAGCATACACAAAAAAATAAAAAATTGACCATGAAGAAAGTCTTAACAAATTTAAAAGAAAACAGTATTATAACTCATAAAAAACTGAGACTATGCCCTTTATTCTGTAGAATGTACTTTTTTATCTGTGTTCCTTTTTTTATCTGTGTTCCTTTTTCAAGTACGAGGCATCTGGTACACTAAAGGAAATTGCTTGAGGCAATGGCATTCCCTTCTAATACAGGTATTGTGGGATCTGTGAAAAACCAGGAAGCTGTTGAAGTTTGGCTTCTGAGGCCTGTTAAGTTGATGCTGGGGTTTCATCATCAGTGTGCACTTGTATGTGTGTATGTGTGTGTGTGTGTGTGTGTGTGTGTGTGTGTGTGAGTGTGTGTCTGTGAATGTGCATGTGACTTACAGTGCATGAGTATGTGCATGTGTGGGTGATTTACTGTCCAAAGTGGTCTTACTCTCAACTCTAATGCCTTGGTTTGTTTGTATCTTTTCCTTGACTATCTATCCCTTGACCTTCTTGAGAGGCTGCTGGCATAGCTGTGTCAGTAATTAATCTTAAGGAAAGTCTCATCAATGATGCTGAACAGAATAATGAATCTCAATATGCACAAATGTATAATATTAACATATAGCTTGAGGGTATTGTTCTTTAATTGTCTTTCTTTAACAGAGGTATAATTTATATCAAGACTGCTTCAATTGATCTTACAGTGATTCAAAAAAAATTTAATTGCAGGATGAAATCCATTTGAAGATTGAAAAATGAAAAATGATTCTAGGACCATGACAAAAATCTTGAGAGCTGCCCTTTTATTTATTTTTTTTTTAAAAAGAGCTTCTGACTAGGGTTTGTTTTTGTTTGTAATCTATAAATTCTATACAATATACCAGCACTTCTCAAATTTTAATGTGCATATGTACTACTCAATGATTTTGTTAAAATGCAGATTCTTTTTAAGTGGGTCTGGGAGAGACCTAAGATTCTGAATTTCTTACAAGCTTTTACATGATACTGGGGCTGCCAGCCTGCAGACCACATGTTGTGTGTCAGAGCTCCATACTATACCAAACTATGCTATTCTATACAATTTATGCAGTGATTACACTTGCTTGGATGTTTAACCCTGAATCATTTAAAAATGTTTTGGCAACTAACATATTTTTGAGAAAATCTGAGACAAAAGAGTATTTAAACATGGTGTGTCAACAAATAATGCGTATACAATGTAACTATTTGTTTTTAAGTATGCTATATATTTGAGAAGACTATCCAACAAATACGTTCACATACTTCTGTAGAAGAAAGTAGTGCCATTTGTCTTAACTTGATTTTGCAGAGTTTACCAGTAGATGGCAGTACGTATTCAATCTTCTGGGAAGAAAATTTATGTATTAAAAAGAGTAGCCCCTAACATCCAGGAAGTCTTTCTTTTAGTGCTCCCCAAACCCCAAGACAGAATCCAGAACTCTTATTTGCAAAATCACATTTATTTGATATAGGTTCTAAATATTTGCCTTTATTCATTTGAATGTTAATAAATATTTTCATTTCAAGGAATCAGAAAACCATACCTATCAGGTCAGATAAAAAAAAAATAAAGTTAGGAATCTAGTATATAAAGATTTAGTTCACATTTGTGTACTGAGTGTATAGAGGGGGGTAATTCTCTATAAAGTAGGTATCAAATTAAAAAACACAAATCTGGAAGTAGCTAAGAAGAGGTTCTGGAAACATTATTAAAAGGGGAGAAAGGGTCTATTATAATGGGGGCACAGAGACTACTGCAATGGACCTAAGATCTGTAAGCATTCCAAGATAAGACAAAAAGTGTTCTTCTTTTATAGGGAGGATTAAACAAGGCTAAAAAGAACCAAAAATGTGGGGAAATGGGATGAAAGGGTGGAATTCAAGAGTAGATAAGAATGTTTTATCTTGAGGGTCCTATTGTCAGGCAGAACTGTTAAGGAGTTTTATCTAGTTCAGGGTGAAGGTGGGTCAAAATTTAGGTGCTTGGGGGAAGGAGGGAAGTTTAACATAACTTTGATTTGTAAGCATCTGTTCTGATTGATCAGTGAAGAGAAGCATTTCAGCTCATCATTAATAGGCAAAAAAAAAAAAAAAAAAAAAGGAATTGGGAGTTTTTGTCTGGTCCTGTCATAGGTAAGAAAGCATCTCACATAGGAGAGCATCTGTGAGTCTTTACCAAACTCAGATGGGGAAGGTTGTCTCTTTGCAGTAAAGCCTGGAACACAAAAGAATTTTTTTTTTTTTAATTGCCATTTTCCAGGATCACTGGATTTTGGTAAACTTTCATCATTGTCATAGATAAAAAATCTTAATATGGATTGAAAAACTGTGCAGATAATTTATTTTGATAGTAATTTATTCCTTAAATTTTTATTGGGAATTCAAGCAATGGGTAGCTGTGGGCTCTTGTCCTTAGAGAGCTACAAGCAATAATTAAAAACTCCCCATGGACCTTACTGCATATCCAGTATAGGGCATTTGATAATTATCCAGGTGATTTGGATGAATGGTGAGATTTTTTTTTCCTAAATAATCTAGGTTAACAAGCCAAAGTAGGTGCTTAATAAATGTTTGTTGGATAAATGAGTGAATTCTACATTAAACATAAAATTATATATTTACATATTTGATCCAGACTAAATAAGACTTGACCCAAGAGTTAATTTTCCCAAAATGTTTCATTGTTACTTATAAAATCTTCTCAGATGTTCTTTATAAAGTGTAAATGTTTTTCAGGGTGCACATACTTTTAAACTTACATATTCTACTTACTCTGTCTTATAGAGGTATTATGATTTATACCTTTTTCACTTAAAAACCAAGGTTTATAGACATAAACTGAAAGAATGAAAGAATACTTCACGTCCTGGCCCTAAGATCAGGAAGAACCTTTCCTGCCATCTACTTACAAAGGAGCTGTTGTTAGCGAAGAATGAAAGCCTGGGATTTATCATGCATATTTAGACACTTAGTATATGTTTTTTCTTATAACACCCTTAACAATTATGTAGGATCACTGGGTTCTGCTAAAGTTATGTAACAAAATTCTTAAAGATTTAAGATAGCTTCCCAAGCTCACATAACTGTGGGAAAACAAACAAAAAACTAAATAGACCCCACAGTGGTGGCAGAGAGAGCTTTGAGTACATTGTTTTGATCAAAATTTGTTAGTGAATAATTGCTCTGTTCCTGGTATAGGGTTATGTGCTGGGAAGTGCAAGGCTGAATAAAAAGTGGTCCCTTGAATACGTAGCATATAAAAGAACCAAGTGATGGTGCCCTAATGGTATTCTGAGTACGAGGTAAGCAACAGAGAGGAGAGGTTAATTCTACAAAGGAAGAAGGTAGCTGTCAAGAAAGACTGTGGCAGAGACAACTAGATGTTCTCTGAAAAATTTGAATCCCTACTTTCACAGCATGAAGTAGGTCCTGGGAGAGGAGTCTACAGCCAGGAACTGCTTTTTCCAGTCCCCTCTGCATCCAGAGGGGACTCACCAATAAGTGTTCTCACCAATAAGAAGGTTGCCCAACAGAAAGTGAGCAGAAGTGATGTGTTCCACTTCTGGGCTTGGTCTCTCCACTCTTCTTGCTTTTACTGACTAGAAGCAGAAACCTCTGAGGCCCCAGTGGATGATGAAGACACTAGATGGAAGGAACATACATCCCTGAATCACAGTGTGGAAAAAAGGTCTCTGCCAATAGGAATATTGTTATGCAGGTAAAAAATAAAATTATATTATTTTAAGCCATTGAAATTTGGGAATGTACTTGCTCTAGCAGTTATTATCACACTAATGACTTAGTAGTTACTCCAAACTGCATTATGACAAGTTAGTTTACATAGGCCAAATAATTTTAAGTTGCAAGGAACCTTATGTATCTCTCCAAATTTTTATTTTATACAGCAAGATATATGCCTACAAAAGACCCAAGGACACATTGCTAATTAGTGATGAACTTAGGCCTAGAATCCTAGGCTTTCCTACTGCAATGTCCTTTTAAGTGTGTGTGTATGTATGTTATGACATTTTTATATAACACTTGTGTAAATCACCCAATTTAACTTTTTACAATTGACTTTAAGCCCATTTCTCTATATTGAATGACCTGAGAACAACTAGCACTAGTCATGGTTTTTCCTTATAATCACCTGCTCTGTGGATGAAGACAGCTAGTTTTCATTCATATCTTGATTTTAAGCTAAAATGTATAATTCCTTGAATTACTTCATTATCTTAGCCGAATCCTCTTAAAATCCATCCTGTATCTACTGTATCTTTTCTAAAATGAGGAGTTGCTTGGTCGAGAGAATATTAGGCTGGAAATAAAAATTATACTCCAACAGCTGTGGTATACCTATTTATTACATGTGAGTCTGGTAATAGTCTTAAGCAATGTACATTTCCAGTAACGTGGCAGAATGGCATTTCATGATCTACTTCTTGATGGGTGGGGACTATCTATAGATAGTCATATGACTAGTTTTATTCACTGACTTGTGAGTAGAAGCAGCATGTGTTACTTCCAGGGCATAGCTAGTATTGTTCCAGAACACTTTTTTTTTTTTTTCCCTTTAGCACAGAGATAACCAATGTTCAAGACTGTGGCTGCTCTACCAAACTTTGTCTTTGGATAAAGATATGGATCCCCCCAACCCCAACCTACGGTGGACCTGTAGCAGGAACAACAAACAAGCCTTTGTTTTAGGTCTTTCAATCTTGAGGTTATTAAGACAGCATAACCTAACCTATCCTGACTGAAATGACACAATATTATCAGTGTGACCTTGAAAAATTCATTAAATCTCTTAGATTTCAAGCCTGTAATTTGGAAATTAACTGTTACTTGGAGATTCAGTTAGATAATGATTGTGAAAAATACTAGACTAGGAGTCAGAAAGTCTGAGTTTTGCTATTTACTCTGTCATTAACTGGTATAATTGGGGGGAATTATTCCTTCTCTCATTTATTCACAAAACGTTTATTAAGCACCTACTGTGACAAACTGCTAGAAGACAAGAATTAATAAAACATAGTTCTTGCCCTCATAAGAGCTCACAGGCTGCATGGGACAGACATTAAAAATATATAGAAATGTGTTAAGAGGTATAGTAGAGGTAAGTGCAGGTTATTACGAGAAGCCCAGAGGAGACTATTGGCTTGCTCTACAGGGGAGTAAGGGAAAGCATCACAGAGAAGACATTTCAAATTGAACCTTTTTATTTAAAAAGGTGGCATTTCCAGCAGGAGGAATGACATATGAAAATATTTTACATAAAAGGACAATCCCTTTTATTTCTTTAACTCTGACATATCTAGCTTCTCTTTCCTTGTCTTCTTTCTTCTCTTCTCTTTTTATTTTTACTTATTTTTTATTTTCTCTTCTGGACAGGGGCATACAGTGGTACTTCTGGTGTTTGTCAAGGTATCATTATGGTTCACTTCTTAAAAATCCAAGAATCCTTTGGGCATTATCTGGGCCTTAGAAAAAGAAGGTAAAAAGAAGGTACATTTTTTTTCTTTATTAAAACATTCAGCTCTATATACATCGTAGCCAGGGAATATAAAGCAGGCTTTATACATTGCATATAGAAAAAAAATTTTCCTTAAAGTGGTTTTATTCTATTATTTCCAATGCCCTTATAAAAGGCTTCTGGGTGTGTAGGTATATAAGTATCTCTGTGTGTATAAATGTATGTATATATATATGTGTGTGTGTGGGTGGGTGTGTTTCAGCAGTTACTCACCCCAAACCTACAGGAAGATTTAGGAGATATACTGGTATCTCACACTGCCATGCAGATTGTACAGAAGAATACATATGATGGGCCAACACATTTCTTGGAGCTTTTCTGATGTACTCCCTACAGCTAAGGCCTCATGGTTTGAAAGCTGGAGCAACTTCAATGACTACAGATGGGCCAGTGTCTCTAGGGCTGGGGTATGGTGGGGTGAATACTTACCCGGGGCACAGTGAAGAATCCAATTCTTTCAGAGGGAGAGAAGAGAAAAATCTTTCAGGATGGGAAGCAAGGCTAGGAACAAAGGCATCAAGGATTCCTTTTCCTCAGACACTAGGAACCATTATACATAGCTTCTAAACCTGTTATCTCTTTATTTTAACTATTCCAGTTATGGACACTGCAATAAAGTTTGTTACATACACAAGACTTTTTGTAGTGACTGTTATGGAGAATTAAGGGATGGGTGCATAAAGGAAGGAATGGCTGTCCCCATATCATTTTCAGTGCAGTTATTACTGCAGTGGCAACATTACATAGAGGAACACAGCATCCTATAGTATCAGGTGGTACCCAGCCACAGAGTGAATGACAGAGTTAGAGCTGAGTGTAGGCAGGAAGCCATATCTCATAAAGTAGCAACAGCCAATGGGATGACTCAGAATTAGGACAAGGCATTTTCACTTTTCCCCAAATATACTAGACAAATAGGGGCTCACATTCTAACTTCATAATATGGAACTACCTGTCATGTTTGTGTTAAAAGCTAATATTTCTGTGTGGCAATAGCCCAGGATCTGTGCGGGGTGGCAGACCACAAACACATACATAAAGCAGGAAAGGGAGCTGAAACATGAGGAAGAATTACACCGAGGAAAGCTAATGGGGTTCATGCTCATCCCACATGGTAGTGGTGAGCTACTGAGAATTTCGTGCAAGGGAAATCATAGTAAGATTTGTGTTTTGTAAAGCAATCTCCAGTAAACATACTGAAAGTGGATCAAAATCAGGAATACAGGAGAACCTAATACAGAAACAAACAAAATTTTGCTACTGCATTTGTAGCATCTGGAGCAGTGTGTGTCTGCAGAAGGTGCACAGAAATATTTGTGGCATGAAAGAGTGAAGGCAATGATGCGGACTTGAACTACCTCAGTGGCTATGAGCTAGTGAGATGCTCAGGATACAAAAATACAAGGCACTTGGATCACTGATTGGATATAGGATGAAAAGAAGAGGAATTTTAAGATGACCTAGATTTCTGGTTTGGATGAATTCTGATGCCTCTAACTAAAAAGAGAAATCATAGGGAAAATAATTTTGTCTAATTAGAGCTTAACTTTACCTAATTGGAGCTTAACTTCCTTATTTTTTAAATAAGGAAGATAAAGTAGGAAGTCTCTAAGTTGTCAGGTAGATCCAACAGTTTATGATTTGATGATTCCAAAACAATTAGTAAAAGAAAGTAAATTGCTATGAAAGAATATATTATGGGTAGAAATATTGGCTTTCAACAATGCAGTATTATAACAGGGGCCCAGTTAGTGCTGAATAAAGAAAGATGACTATTTGTAGGCCCTTGCTTGACCTTTTCTTTTTTAACATTCTAGTGTCTTGTCTAGTGTTTGTTTGTTTTCAGAGAGCATTATACAGCTTCTGCTTCTGCTTAACTTATGAGCTACTATGATCTCAGCCCATTTTGTTCTTCTTTTGTTTTATCCTGTAATTTCTTTCCTTATAGTCTTTTTTATAAAAAAAAAAATCATTCAGTGCACACTTGTGTGTTTTGTTTGTTTCTTTTTGAGAGAGAGAGAGAGTTCCTGCACCAGGTGGGGAGGGGCAGAGGGAGAGAGAGAAAGAGAGAGTTCCTGCACCAGCTGGGGAGGGGCAGAGGGAGAGAGAGACAGAGAATCCCAAGCAGGCTCTGTGCTGACAGTGAAGAGCCTGGTGCAGGGCTCAAACTCATGAATTGTGAAATTATAACCTGAGCTGAAATCGAGTCAGATGCTTAACCGACTGAGCCACCCAGGCACCCCCTCACTTCTACAGTAACAACAAACAAAGTAAAATAATCATGGTAAAAAATTTCCATTCACAGTACCAACTAATGTAAAACATATACACTAACTTTAATAAGAAATTCATGTGATATTTTACTGAGAGGCATGAAAGAATTCTTGAGTAAATGAAGCAATATGCCATATTTCTAGTAAGTCTGAATGTTGTCAAAATGTCAGCTTGTCTAACCTTATATTGTAGGTTTAATGTAATTAAAATCAATTTCCAATTAGAATTTAACTTGATGAAATTATCTAAAAATTCTTGTGGAACAGTTCTCAGAAATAAATAAGACAAAAGAAAAATGCGGAACTTACATTAGAATCATTATAAAGTATGTAACTAGACAAGAATGTAAGGTGTCTTTATTTGGGATCTCTAGGGACAGAGCCTATGATGAGTATTCATGTACGAGTGACTTATTAAGGGAATGTCTCAGGAGAAACCTGTGAGGGGCAGGGTAAACAGGATACAGAAAGGAAAGAAATCATGCATGGATGTAGTTTAGATTATGTATTTTCAGTGGGACAGTATTACCTGACTCTAAGAATCAGATTATCTTGTTTCAAAATGGGTTGAGTATGGCAGACAGAATTCTGCGATGGTGTCCAAGATTTCCACCAACTGGCCTAAATTTCCTACTTCATTCTGTCCCCTTGAGTGTAGGTGGGACGTGAGAATCTAATAGGGCAATTACTTTCTTGGTTAGGTCATACTATAGAAGGTTCTGCTTGTTTTGAAGAAGTAAGTATCAATGTTATGGCAGCTTTACTAGGACCTGACAGTGGCCTCTAGTTAGAGAGTGGCCCACCACCAACAGCCATGAAGAAAGAGGTCTCAGTCCAAAAACTTCAGGAAACTGAATTCTTCCAACAACCTGGAAGAGGACCGCAAACTACAGATGAGAACACAGCCCCAGAGGATTCTTTGCTTATAACCTGGGAAGACCCTAAGGTCTTCCTTACCCATCCAACCATACTCTGACGACCTGACACATGGAAACTGTGAAATAACAAGTTTGTGTTGTTTTAAACCACTAAATCTCTGGTTCATTTTTACAGAGCCAGAGGAAATTAATACATGGGGTAAACTTAGGTATAACTTTCTCCTTTAAGAAAGGGAACTATTAACTGGGAGTGGCTTGGCCGAGGATACTGATCCTATCTACCTCTGCAATTTCAGATAGTAGAGGCTTTTAATGAATTTGTACCCAGAGAATATCTCACTCTTTAAATCTGTTCCTTGCTAGAGTCTCCTCTATCAGGGCTAAGAGTATGTGGGAGTAGTGAGAGGGAACCATGCTTGGAGGCCAACTAAATTGCAAGAATTATGCTTAGAGGCTTTCTACTGTGTCCTCATATTATCTTCAAATATACATGGAGAGGGAGGTACTGGCTCCCGATGTCTTATACAAGGAAACAGATGCAGAGATACTTAGTAATTTTGGAAAAGACAATGTAGGTTATCAAGAGCCCATCTCCAGGGGCCCTGCTGACTTTTATTGTCTCCTCTCTGCTTGTAATGTCACGTTTACCTTCCCTAAGCATCCACCTTTCATTCCTCAGCTGTCACTAGAGCAAATAACAAATATCTGTGGCAGATCAACTGGCAACCCAGTTTATACATAATTATTTTATACTTTTTGAGAATAGAGTGAAAAAATAGCACCTTTGTTAATAAATAGGAATAAATTGTATACAATTATACAGTTTAAAATGTCTAAGAAATTTTCTTCAGGGTGGAGATTATACTATCGGTCATCCATTAGTTGGTTCAAAAGTGCTTCTAAGTGTCAAGGTAAAGCCTGATATACAAGTACTTAGTACAATGCAAAGTGATTTCCCAGCCAACATCTGCTGGGAAAATCCCAGTTGCTTTTGGTATTGTACTCTGCAAGTTGTCTTAGACTGTATTCTGTGAACTTATGTGTTTTCTGTGGGTTAATTTTTAAAAAAATAGAAATAATGCCTAAAATCATCAGTAATATTTCAGGGAGGCTCAGAGCCATTGAAGCAATTGGAGTCAAGATGAAAGTTATCAGCCAGAATGAAAAGGACTAAGGGATCACAGACATTGGCTGCATTCTCTCCTTAGAGAAGGCTTCATCCAGAACAATACTCACACTGCTGCCAAGATGAATGAAATTGCTAAATCTGGAATATGACAAAGACTTTGAATGCCATTTAATGAAGAAGGTGGAGAAAAATAGATCTATTGGATATAGACAAATGCTATCTAATGCTTGATTAGGCATTGTCAGTAAGGTTTTTTTTTTTATTTTATGAATGCATAATTTTAGATACCTGCTTTTTTCTATAAATTATTTAGTTACTCTTCATATTGATGTTGTATTAAAAATGGACATGCTGACTTTTTTCTATTTACTATGACATCTATTGCTTTCCCTTTATTATGATACATTTTATTATGTGCTGGAATCATCCACCACTTTTCAGGAATTTGTATAAATAATGAAACTCATTTTTTACTCCAAGACTTCTTATAAAAGGACTTGAGGTGTTCCATAAGCCAGATTCACCCAACTTTGTCACTCACCCTCATTATTACCAACCCTAACCATGCCTTTTCCAACTCCATCCAGACCTGCCATCTCTCCCCAATATCAGACTCTTACAGAAGTTTTAGAGAACATAAGAGGATAATAATGAATTTGAGGCCAAAGGATGAAAGACCTACCAAATGAGAAGCAACCTGAAACAATAAGTTCCATGATTAGTGGCAGTATTTAGAACTAAACACATATGTGAATAAAGAGAGACAATATGGCAATAAAAAGTTCTGACTAGGAATTAAATGGCCTGGATTTTAATCCTAATTCTGCGACCTCTTAGCAAGCTAAACTACTATAACAAAACAAAACAAACAAAAAAAAAAAACCTATAAAATACAGTGACTTAAACAAGATAGAATTGTTTTCCTTTTTTACTTAATGTGTCATAGATGAATGTTCAGGAATGACAAGATGGCTTTGTCATTTTTAATATACAGCTTCCCACATTGCTCACATTGCCATTTTCAAGTTAGAAAAAAAGAAGGAAAAAGAACAGGGCAAGATATTTTGTGTTTAAAAGAATCAGGGATTGCCTGGGTGGCTCAGTCTGTTGAATTTCCAACTCTTGATTTCAGTTCAGTTCAATTCATGATCTCAGGGTCGTGGGATTGAGCCTCATGCTGGGCTCTCCCACTTCCCTTCTCCTCTGCTCACTCACTCTCTTTCTTTCTCAATATAAAATTTAAAATAATTGGAAGTCAGACACATTATTTCCATTTACATCCCACTATCTAAAACCTAGTTATATAGTGTATTTCTCCCATGTTGTGTACCTCCAAGGGGCATCATTTGCAGTGAATTTTATGTGTATGATGCCCCTTGGTATTATGCAGAGTGGTGGCTCTGTAATGGCCATCTACTGTAGGAGAAGTGTAGTAGGCAGAATTTGGCCATCCATGACTTTTGCCCTCCTCCAGTGAACATGTTGTATTATATACCACAAGGGATGTAACTAAGATTACTAATGAGCTAACTTTAAGATAGGTAGATTATCCTACATTATCTGGTTGGGCCTACTATAACTCCAGGAGCAGAGATCTTTCTCTGGTGTTAAGAGAAGTCAGAGATTTAGTGTGACGGCTTCAATGAGCCATTATTCATTTGAATATGAAAGTCTATATAATTAAGCAAACAGAGACCTCAACTTTAAAAATAGGAAGGAACTGAATTCTGCCAATAATTTTACTGAGATTAGAAGCAGATTCTTTCTCGAAATCTCCAGGTAAGAGCCCAGCCCAGCCACCATCTTGATTTTAGCCTTGTGCAGCCCTGAGTTGATAACTCAGCTGGATCCTCTGGCATTTCTTGTCTACAGAACTGTGCGATATTAAGGGGTGTTATTTTCAGCTGGTAAATTTTGAAAATTTGTTGTGGCAGCAATAGAAAACTAATTCAGGAAGTTTCAAAATATAGTCTCTAGCTATGAAACCAAAATGTACTGCTAAAAGGAAGGAGGAAAGAATGTGTATTGGGAGTAATCAGTGAACTCTTCAACAGCCACTGTTTGCAAGATTGTGTCCTCAGGTTACTTATCTGTGGAGGTTTGACCTAACCAGAGGTCTTGTGGTTCCTTTGCTGTGATATGATATTATAATTACACTAAGAATATAGTAAAGTCTATCCTTCTATGTCAACTGACCTTGATAGGATATCTGAGCACTCATCTCTCCTTCTGTTTGTCCATCAAGAAGCCTGCTCACCCTGGCTAGCTTGATTCTCCTCCTCTTTTTGTCTCAACACTCTACAAATCCACTCATGTGAAAAGGAAAAAGAAAAGATAAAAGCTAAGCAAAGATAAAAATAAGAACATCAACATCAACTATAACAAACAATAGATGATTTTCCTGAGCTGAGTGAGTTGGTTAAATTTTTATGGCTTTAAGGGTGCTACGTTTCCAAAGATGAAGGGTAGAATTCAGGGTGATATTCTAAATATAGAGGTGATTCCAGTACGCATAGTCTCCATTGCTGATTGCTAGCTCCAGTGGCAAGGCCACCTGATACAATAGTGGAAGACAGTGGCAAAGCTGGAGTGAGAAGCAAGAAAGGAAGGAGAAAGAGAAAAGGCTATTTTCAATGGCATTTAGCCAATTGTTCTCACAAATACAAAAAAAAAAAAAAGCAAAGATATTATGCATGCATACAGAGGAGAAGAGTAGAATTACAGTTAACAAGAGGAAAAATGGAATTTGGATCAACTTCGTTCCTTCTTTCCACTCCTCCCTCAAACCTTGACTACCATGTTCGTCACTATCAAATGTGTGCGTGTGTGCACACACACATACACACACATAAGGAGGTGAAAATAACAGAGTAGAGACAATGACCTATGATGATTCAACTTATGATTTTTTGACTTTACAATGGTGTGAAAGCCATATGTATTTGGCAAAACCTAGCCTTTGAATTTTGAATTGTCATCTTTTCCTGGGCTCGCGATCTTTGATGCTAGGCACTGGCAGTGAGCCTCATGACCCCCAGTCAGCCACACGACCACAAGGGTAAACAACAGATACACTTAAGAACATTGTGTACCCATACAACCATTTTTTTTTCATTTTCAGTCCAATATTGAATAAGTTACAAAAGATGTTCAACACTTTAGTATAGCATAGGCTTTATGATAGATAATTTTTCCCCCCTGTAGGCTAATGTAAGTGTTCAGAGCACATTTAACATAGGTGAGGCTAAGCTCTGATGGTCAGTAGGTTAGGTGCACTAAATGAATTTTTGACTTAGGATATTTTCAACTTATGATGGGTTTTTCCAATTGTAACCCCGTTTTAAGTCAAGGAAGATCTATATGGTAAATGTCACATTAGATCTGATCCAGACTAATATTTGACTTCCAGGCACACAAGTCTTTCCTTACTTTCAGACCCAGGTTAAGTGTGCTCTCAAAGGCTGCAAGCTGAGGTATAATGGATTTCCAACATATGGTAACAAATGATTAAGCGATTGTGTCTAAGGTTACGACCTTCCCCACCACTGGCTTTTGATTTAGCTTTTGCTCCATTTAAGATCTTGTAAGATCTTAATTTCCTCCAATAAAGGTTTACTTAAGAAATAAAACTCATTAAACTCTGAGAGGACTCATAAAAATTCAAGTGTACCTTCCCTCTGAAATGCGAACTAAATTTCAAGTAATGCCATAAAGTAAAATTAAGTTTTTTTATTTCAAATATCTTCGTAGTTGACAGATTTTGAGTTTAGTTGGTTTGTTTTTTCTCCTTAAGAATCTGATGAATCAGAAATTTCTTTAAAAAGAATGACCCTTTTAGTTTTAAGCTGAACTTGTCATTTAAGAATTGTGAAGTCTCAGGCTTAGGAAAGCTTAACATTTTATTATTTTTACTATCTTTGCTTTACAAAAATCACAAGTTACTTAGTTATAAGGTTGCAGAGCTAGAAAAGATTTTTTAAAAATCACTCTCCATATTTTTTATTAGAGTTCTTATTGTTCGTAAGAGCCGCTGAAGAAGGGGTGTCTGGGTGGCTCAGTTGAGTGTCAGACTTCAGCTCAGGTCATGTTCTTATGGTTCCTGAATTCTAGCCCAGCACTGGGGTCTGTACTGACAGCTGACAGGTCTAGCCTGCAGCCTGCTTCAGATTCTGTGTCCCTCACTCTCTGCACCCCACCCCCCACTCTCTGTCTCTCTTTCAAAAATAAATAAACATAAAAAAAAAGGACCACTGAAGAGGCCGACTGTGGGTTGAAAGCTGTGCCTCTAAAAGATGTGGAAGTCCTAACTCCCAGTGACTGTGAATGTGGCCTTACTGGGAAATAAGGTCTTTGCAGATGATCAAGTTAAAATGATGTCTAGTGTGGGGCTATCCAATATGGCTATGCCCTTATAAAAAGGGGAAATTTGAATCCAGCAATAGGCATAAATACAGGGAAGACACAGGGAAAATGCCATCTATAAACAAAGGAATGCCTGAAGCCATCAGAAGCTTGGAGAAGGGTATGGAACAAATTCACCCTCACAGCCTCAGAAGAAATCAACTTCGCTGATACTTTGATTTTGGCTTTCTAGCCTCCATAACTGTGCAGCAATAAATGTGCAGCAATAAATGTCTACTTTTTTTAAGCCATCCAATTTGTGCCTCTATGGCATCCCTGGGAAACTGCTAGAAAGCCCAAGCCTAATTGTTTTGGGAAGAAACCTATGCTAAATAACAGGAAATCCAACTTACCTCAGTGAATATTTTCCTCTGTTTAATAAAAGTAGTCATAAAAAATGGAAAGAATTAAGATGATCTTAAAACATAAATGTTTAAGATTTTAAAAAAATGCTTAAAGTAAGATGTCAGTTGTCCCTAAATTAATTCAACAGAGTACCATTGGTTTTATTTTTCTGGAACTGTGAAACTGATGTTAAAAAGTTTATATGGAAAAGAAGTAATCTAGTAATTATAACCAGGGGAAACCTGATAAAGAAGAGCCATGTAACAAATCACTACAAATTTAAAGGCTTAAAACACCACCAATTTATTATCTCACAGTTTCTATAGGTCAGAAGCCAGCCAAAGGCATAACTGGATTCTCCTCTCAGGGCATCATAGGTTGAAATCAAAACTGTCTTGTCATCTGGAGCTTGGAGGTTTCTACCAAGCTCCTTCAGGTTGTTGATGGGATTCAGTTTCTTGCAGTTTAAGCACTGAGGCCTCCATTTTCTTACTGGTTGTGGGCTGCGGGTTGCTCTCAGCAACTGAGAATTGCCCACATTGCTTGTCATGTTTCTTCCCCCATCCTGAAAATCAACCTTGGAGAATCTTCTCTTACTCTGAATACCTTTCTTCAGAAAGAGCCTGGTCCCTTTTAAGGACTAATTAGATCAGGCCTACCTAGGATAATCTCTTTCTTAAGGCCAACTGTGCCATATAACGTAACCTTATCATGGGAATGACCTTCCATCATATTTACAGGTACCTCCCACAGTCAAAGGCTGGGGGATTATATAAGAGTGGGGGTCATGGGTGGTCATCTTAGAATTCTGCCTACCACAAAGCACAAAGTTATTAATGGCAGTGGAAGTACAGCCACACAATGAAATACTATGCAAGTACAACAAAAAGTATAAAGACTTTCTGATATAGGAAGGCACATTATTAAATTAGAAAAAAAATGTTAGAAGAAAAACAGTATAGGGTTGTGTTTATCTTTATGTAAGAATTGGTGGAAATAAAGGTTTATAGTCAGAAGCCCAACCATGAACTTATTGTTTCATCATTGGGACAATGATTAAAGCACTGTTCCTGTTCTAAAGTGCAGAAAGTATGGTAGGGATCAGAAACCAAATCCCAAACTGAATATAATTCAAATAAGAGAAATATTACAGAAAGATGAGCATTTGTTTTGTGGTTTTAAAGAAAGAAGTGATTGTACCAAGTGCCTGCAAGGCCTATTTTTTTTTCCTTGGCGATACCTGCCTGCCTGCCAGATAGGGCCATTTAGATCATTGTCTATTGATCTGTACAATTCAAACTTTCACATTTAAAACACTAGAAGAAGCATTACATTCCTAAAATCTCATTAGGTATCATTGGATCATTGATTTCCACATATTGATTAGAAGGCAATATACAGTTTTCATGATTTAAAAAGAATACTTTATTGTAAAGCATTAGTCTGTGTGAGAGTCAGAAGACTGGATATGAGTTTTCTTCATTTTTGTGAAGATTGCTACACAAAGAAAGGTTGTTGGTAAAATATAAACAAGACATGCTTATCAGATAATTACATGATATAAATTCTCCTTTTCTACTTTGGACTATCATTATTATAACCTGAATTTCTTCTTTAGTTATTTTAAACTATCTGTATTCATTCCATTTTGAGAAATAGCAAAATAAGTCCACTGGATTTTCCTGTGTCTTGCTTCCACATTTCCTTCAAATCTCTACTCAGATATAATCTTCACAATGAGGGCTTCTCTAAAATAACCCCACACCACTACCCCAACTCCCTGTACCCTTACCTGCTCTTTTTCTTTAAAAAATATTTTTTAATGTTTATTTATTTTTGAGAGAGAGAGTGTGTGTGTGTGAGCAGGGAAGCAGCAGAGAGAGGGGAGTCCCAGCATCTGAACCAGGCTCTAGGTTCTGAGCTGTCAGCCTGGAGCCCAGCACAGGGCTCAAACCCACCAGCTGTGAGATCACGACCTGAGCCAAAGTCGTACACCTAACCGACAGAGCCACCCAGGCATCCCTCTTTTTTTTTTTTTTTTTTAAGTTTATGCATTTATTTTGAGAGATACAGAGACAGCAAGTGGTGGACATGCAGAGAGAGACAAGAGAGATATTGAGAGAGAATCCTAAGTAGGCTCCATGCTGTCAGTGCAGAGCCCAATGTGGGGTTTGAACTCACAAAACTGTGAAATCATGACCTGAGCCAGAACCAAAAGTTGGACTCTTAACTAGCTGAGCCACCCAGGTGCCCCTGCTCTTTTTCTATATACCACTTACTTTGAAACTATTACATATATGAGCTTAGTTGTCTCCTGTGTGTCTCCTCCATCACAACATACATTCCGTAAACAGAGCAGGGTCTTTGTCCTGTTTGCAGCTCTGTCTGGCACAACTAGAACAGTGTTTGGTTTAAGGGCACTCAAAAATGTACATATTGAATGAATAAATAACCAATTCATTGAAGAATAAATTCTATTCATTGTCCTTAAATGAGTTATGTTAATTCTTGCTTCCCCCACCCTCAAAGAAAGTATCTGACAAATATTAAAAGAACACAAGCTTTGTTCTCTCTGCTTTTTTTGTTTTGTTGTTGTTATTGTTCTCTCTGCCTCTATCTGGAAGTGACATGAGGGCAGTCATCACATCATACAGCCTAGCCAACATCCAAGGGGGATAAGGTGCCAAGTTGCCTTTACTTGGTATAGTAAATAATAAGTGTGGTATAGTAAATAATAAATATTTGGTCTTTCTCCCCAGTTCCTGGCACACAGCCCCTTGAAATCCACTGTCTTCATATGCTAATGGCTTTGGTATACCCCTATGTAGCTTTAGGGTGAAGTTTTGTCCCCCAAAAATCAACCACATGTTTAGAGGGTTAGAACTGTCAGACCTACTCCCTAACTTCTGTGGATCAGAAAGACGCTAGAGAATGAGTTCAATCATCAATTGCCAGTGATTTAATTAATTGTGTCCATATAATGAAACCTCCATTTACTATTAATAATGGGGTCAGGGAACTTTCCAGGTTGGTGAATACATCACTGTGCTGGGAAAGTGGTACTCCCAGAGTCGGCATGGAAGCTCGCCCCACCTCCCCGCCCCAAACTTTGCCTTATGCATCTCTTCCATTTGTCTTTTTCTAAGTTATCTTTTATAATAGACTAGTAATTGTAAGTAAAGTGCTTACCTGAGTTCTATAAGTCATTCTACTGAATTATCAAACCTGAAGATGGAGTTGTGACAACCCTGAAATTTGTAGTCAGCTGGGCAGAAGTGTGAGTAGCCGAGGTACTCCCATTTTGGGCTGGCATCTGAAGTGAAGCCAGTTTTATGAGACTAAGCTTAACCTGGGAGTGGGGGTGAGGGGGAATTGTGCTAGCACTGGGCAGTTACTGCATGAATTGAGTTGAATTGTTGAACACCCAGTTGCTGTTGGAGAATTAGAGAGTTGGTTTGTGTTACAAAAGACACACTATTTTGATATTAGAAAAAGCCATACATGCAGTCAACCTGAGTCTCTGTGAATGGTTTCTCTCAAAGCATCTCCTCAATCACCTGTGAAAGCATCTCCTTCCCAATGCATTCTTTCTCTTGGTGGATAACTACTACTTGGAGAAATTTATCAGACTCCCTAGGCTTCTGGTTGAGTAGGTAAACAGGGGGTTGCATAGGGGTGATGGTTGGGTAGGTCCTGGTAGCATGTGTTTGGTGACTTACTTTTGAGTGAGCTTTCAGAATTTGGCTGCAATTCTAAGGCAACATAAAATATTCTAATCTCCTTCCTCAAATGAACAAATTAATATTTAAATTTCTTGTATATATTGGGTTGACTCTAACTTTGTGAAAACCTTTTGAAGACTTTTATTCAAGAGAATGTCAAAATCTATCTTAGGACCAACTAGACTTCTTACTGATATGTGAAAGACCAGCTCTTAGATTTTCTAATTATTATCTTTGGATAAATTACAAATTTAAAATTATAAATTATAATTAACACACTAAAACAAAACTATGCACTATTTTGTTTTTAAAAATAAGCTACAAAATAAAGTCTATTGAAAAAATAGAGATAAACCCAAATTTAGGATTATATAATGCTAACTGAATATTACATTGAGTTCTTACCATTTTGGAAGCAAATATAAAATAGCTACCATACTATGTTACCTAAGTCTCTTTTGTCTTAATAATAAAAGACCTTTGCTGCTTTAACTAGAATTGACATCAGTTAGAATTTTTTGCCTGATTTCTTTAATAAGAGACTCTGAAGATGAGGAAGAAAAAAATCTTTAATAGCAGTTCCATAGGAGGAAAAGAGGAAAATATTAACAACAACTATCATAAAAGACTGCTTAATTATAGAAGGCAATTTACATATGTGATCAAATGTGATATTCATAAAAACTCTGTGAGTAGTGCTTATTCCTGCAATGTACAGATGAGATATCTCATTTTGCAGAGAGTCGCAAAAAGGCTGCAAGTTTCCCAAAATCATATTGTTGATAGTAGTCAGAACTAGGGTCCAGGGTCAGGTCTTCTTTACTCTATGTCGATGCTGTACACCATGATTGCCAATATAGGTCAGTGACACTGTGGTGGTCCATGAGCACATTTTCACTGAGATAAAATCAGAAAATAAGAACAACATTGTGAATTTTCCAGAAAATTAATTTAATTTAATTTGAAGTGCTGTCCTTCATTCAAGGTTGTATCCTTCCTACCTTTTGGTCTTTATTTTGATGTAATGAAATGATGGTGATAATAAATGGAGAATTTTGTTTATTTTTTTAAGTATATTTACTTGGAAAGGGAAAATACAACATTTTGCAAGTTTCTAGTGTGAGAAAAAGTCTTTAAAATCCAAATATCTGAAAATTAAAGTTCTATATCCTCTCTTGTTAATGAACATTGGTTATATCTTACATTGACTCTCCAAAAATGACTCCCTTACAAACATTTTAGTGCTCCTATTTGGCCAGCTCTCACTTTCCCAGAAAAACCTAGTCCCATTTAAATTATTGTCTACTTGGTGCCTGCTCCAGAGGAGCCAAACTTTTCTGGAAAAAAAAAGATAAGCATTTCACTGTGTTTTGTATTAATTCATTTTTTGATATACAAAAACTTTACATAATTAATGTATACAACTTGATGAGTTTGGCCATAAGTATATACCCATGAAACCATCACTGTAATCTATGCCATAAACCTATCCTTTATCTCCAAATGTTTCTTCCCACTTATTATTATTATTATTATTATTATTACTACTACTACTACGTGTGATAAGAACTTTGACATAAGATCTATCTTCAGCATATTTTTAACTATGCAATACAATATTGTTAACTATAAGCACTATGCTATATCTATCTTTCTATCTATCTATCTATCTATCTATCTATCTATCTTTCTATCTATCTACACATATATAAATTCATCCATAGATGGACATTTAGATTGCTTCAATGTCTTGGCTATTGTGAATAATGCTTCAGTGGATGTAAAGGTATGTCTTGGAGATCCTGATTAAATTACTTAGGATCTATACCCAGAAGTGGGATTGCTGGGTCATATGATAGTTTTATTTTTAATATTTTGAGGAACCTGCATACTGTTTTCCATAGTGGCTGTGCCAATTTACATTTCTACCAGTGGTGCTCAAGGGTTCCTCTTCTCCACACTCTTGCCAACATTTGTTAGTGTTGTTGTGTTTTGTATTTTTTGTAAAAGGCATCCTAACATGGTTGAGGTGATATATTATTGTAATTTTGATTTGAATTTCCCTGATGGTTAGTGATGTTGAGCACCTTTTTATATATCTGGTGACTACTTGTATCTCTTCTTTGGAGAAGAGTGTATTAAGTTCCTTTGCCCATTTTTAAATGCAATTATTTAGTGTTTTTTTTTTCTTTTTTTTTTTCTTGACTATTGTTTGTAAGAGTTCCTTATATATTTTGGATATTAACCCTTTGTTGAATATATGATTTAGAAACATTTATCCCATATTGTAGGTATCATTTTTATTTTGTTGATTGTTTCCTTTGCTGTGCAGAAACTTTTTAGTTTGACATTATTCTACTTGTTGATTTTTGCTTTGTTTCCTGTGCTTTTAGTGTTACATTCAAGAAATCACTGCAACTTTACTGAATTCATTTATTAGTTTTAACAGTTTTTTGGTGAATTATTTGGGGGTTTTACACATAAGATGATTTTACACATAAGATCTCTGCAGAGATAATTTTACTTCGTCCTTAAATTCCTTTTATTTCCTTTTCTTCCCTAATTGCTCTGTGTAGGACTTCCAGTATTATGTTGAATAGAAGTGGCAAGAGTGAGCATCCTTATCTTATTCCAGTTCTTAGAGGAAAAGCTTTCATTTATTCAATATTAGCTGTGGACTTTTCATATATGGCCTTTATTGTGTTGAGGTAATTTCCTTCTATACTTAATTGGTTAAGAGTGTTTATCATGAAAACATGTGAATTTCATGAAGTGCCTTTTCTGCACTTACTGTGATGATCATGTGCTTTTTATCCTTTATTCTGTTAATATATTATATAGCACAATGATTGATTTATGCATGTAGAACCATTCTTGCATCTGAGGGATAAATCCCACTTGGTCATGATGTATTATCTTTTTAATGTGCTGTCGAATTTGGTTTGCTAGTACTTTGCTAAAGTTTTGGATCTATACTCATCTGGTTTATTGGCTTGTAGTTTTCTTTTCTTGTGGTGTCTTCGCCTAATTTTGTTATCAAGGTAATGTTGGCATCAAACTGAGTTTGGAGTGTTCTCTTCTATTTTTTGGAAGAGTTTGAAAAGGATTGGTGTTCTTTATTTTTATTTTTTTCAATATTTATTTATTTATTTATTTAGTTAGTTAGTTATTTTTAATATGAAATTTATTGTCAAATTGGTTTCCATACAATACCCAGTGCTCATCCCAACAGGTGCCCTCCTCAACACCCATCACCCACACTCCCCTCCCTCCCACCCCCCGTCAACCTTCAGTTTATTCTCAGTTTTTAAGAGTCTCTTATGGTTTGCCTCCCTCCCACTCTAACATTTTTTTCCCCTTCCCCTCCCCCATGGTCTTCTGTTAAGTTTCTCAGGGTGCACATAAGAGTGAAAACATGGTATCTGTCTTTCTCTGTATGGCTTATTTCACTTAGCATAACACTCTCCAGTTCCAACCACGTTGCTACAAAGGGCCATATTTCATTCTTTCTCATTGCCACGTAGTATTCCATTGTGTATATAAACCACAATTTCTTTATCCATTCATCAGTTGATGGGCATTTAGGTCTCTCCATAATTTGGCTATTGTTGAAATTGCTGCTATAAACATTGGGGTACAAGTTCCCCTATGCATCATCACTCCTGTATCCCTTGGGTAAATTCCTAGCAGGGCTATTGCTGGGTCATAGGGTAGATCTATTTCTAATTTTCTGAGGAACCTCCACACTGTTTTCCAGAGTTGCTGCACCAGTTTGCATTCCCACCCACAGTGCAAGAGGGTTCCGATTCTCCACATGCTCTCCAGCATCTATGGTCTTCTGATTTGTTCATTTTAGCCACTCTGACTGGCGTGAGGTGATATCTGAGTGTGGTTTTGATTTGTATTTCCCTGATGAGGAGCAACGTTGAGCATCTTTTCATGTGGCTGTTGGCCATCTGGATGTCTTCTTTAGAGAAGTGTCTATTCATGTTTTCTGCCCATTTATTCACTGGATTATTTGTTTTTCAGGTGTGGAGTTTGGTGAGCTCTTTATAGATTTTGGATACTAGCCCTTTGTCCGATATGTCATTTGCAAATATCTTTTCCCATTCCATTGGTTGCCTTTTAGTTTTGTTGATTGTTTGCTTGGAAGTGCAGAAGCTTTTTATCTTGATGAGGTCCCAATAGTTCATTTTTGCTTTTAATTCCCTTGCCTTTGGGGATGTGTCAAGTAAGAAATTGCTGCGGCTGAGGTCAGAGAGGTTTTTCCCTGATTTCTCCTCTAGGATTTTGATGGTTTCCTGTCTCACATTCAGGTCTTTTATCCATTTTGAGTTTATTTTTGTGAATGGTGTAAGAAAGTGGTCTAGTTTCATTCTTCTGCATGTTGCTGTCCAGCTCTCCCAAAACCATTTGTTAAAGAGACTTTTTTCCATTGGTTATTCTTTCCTGCTTTGTCAAAAATTAGTTGGCCATACTTTTGTGGGTCTAATTCTGGAGTTTCTATTCTATTCCATTGGTCTATGTATCTGTTTTTGTGGCAATACCATGCCGTCTTGATGATGACAGCTTTGTAGTAGAGGCTAAAGTCTGAGATTGTAATGCCTCCTGCTTTGGTCTTCTTCTTCAAAATTACTTTGGCTATTCAGGGTCTTTCGTGGTTCCATACAAATTTTAGGATTGCTTGTTCTAGCTTCAAGAAGAATGCTGGTGCAATTTTGATTGGGATTGCATTGAATGTGTAGATAGCTTTGGGTACTATTGACATTTTAACAATATTTATTCTTCTAATCCATGAGCATGGAATGTCTCTCCATTTCTTTATATCTTCTTCAATTTCATTCATAAGCTTTCTATAGTTTTCAGCATACAGATCTTTTACATCTTTGGTTAGATTTATTCCTAGGTATTTTATGCTTCTTGGTGCAATTGTGAATGGGATCAGTTTCTTTATTTGTCTTTCTGTTGCTTCATTGTTAGTGTATAAGAATGCAACTGATTTCTGTACACTGATTTTGTATTCTGCGACTTTGCTGAATTCATGTATCAGTTCTAGTAGACTTTTGGTGGAGTCTATCGGATTTTCCATGTATAATATCATGTCATCTGCAAAAAGTGAAAGCTTGACATCATCATTGCCAATTTTGATGCCTTTGATTTCCTTGTGTTGTCTGATTGCTGATGCTAGCACTTCCAACACTATGTTAAAAAAGAGTGGTGAGAGTGGACATCCCTGTCATGTTTCAGATCTAAGGGGGAAAGCTCTCAGAATTTTTGCATCCATATTCATCAGTGATATTGGCCTGTAGTTCTCTTTTTTTGCTGGGTCTCTGTCTGGTTTGGGAATCAAAGGAATGCTGGCTTCATAGAATGAATCTGGAAGTTTTCCTTCCCTTTCTGTTTTTTGGAACAGCTAGAAAAGGATAGGTATTATCTCTGCTTTAAATGTCTGGTAGAATTCCCCAGGGAAGCCATCTGGTCCTGGACTCTTATTTGTTGGGAGATTTTTGATAACTGATTCCATTTCTTCACTGGTTATGGGTCTGTTCAAGTTTTCTATTTCTTCCTGTTTGAGTTTTGTAAGTGTGTGGGTGCTTAGGAATTTGTCCATTTCTTCCAGGTTGTCCTGTTTGTTGGCATATAAATTTTCATAGTATTTCCTGATAGTTGCTTGTATTTCTGAGGGATTGGTTGTAATAATTCCATTTTCATTCATGATTTTATCTATTGAGTCATCTCCCTTTTCTTTTTGAGAAGCCTGGCTAGAGGTTTATCAATTTTGTTTATTTTTTCAAAAAACCAACTCTTGGTTTCGTTGATCTGCTCTACAGTTTTTTTAGATTCTACATTGTTTATTTCTGCTCTGATCGTTATTATTTCTCTTCTTCTGCTGGGTTTGGGGTGTCTTTGCTGTTCTGCTTCTATTTCCTTTAGGTGTGCTGTTAGATTTGGTATTTGGGATTTTTCTTGTTTCTTGAGATAGGCCTGGATTACAATGTATTTTCCTCTCAGGACTGCCTTCGCTGCGTCCCAAAGCATTTGGATTGTTGTATTTTCATTTTCATTTGTTTCCATATATTTTTTAATTTCTTTTCTAATTGCCTGGTTGACCAATTCATTCTTTAGTAGGGTATTCTTCAACCTCCATGCTTTTGGAGGTTTTCCAGACTTTTTCTGTGGTTAATTTCAAGCTTCATAGCATTGTGGTCTGAAAGTATGCATGGTATGATCTCAATTCTTGTATACTTAGGAAGGGCTGTTTTGTGACCCAGTATGTGATCTATCTTGGAGAATGTTCCATGTGCACTTGAGAAGAAAGTATATTCTGTTGCTTTGGGATGCAAAGTTCTAAATATATCTGTCAAGTCCATCTGGTCCAATGTATCAGTCAAGGCCCTTGTTTCTTTATTGATCCTGTGTCTAGATGATCTATCCATTGTTGTAAGTGGGGTATAAAAGTCCCCTGCAATTACCACATTCTTATCAATAAGGTTGCTTATGTTTGTGATTAATTGTTTTATATATTTTGGGGTTTCTGTATTCAGTGCATAGACATTTATAATTAGCTCTTCCTGATGGATAGACCCTGTAGTTATTATATAATGCCCTTCTTCATCTCTTGTTACAGCCTTTAATTTACAGTCTAGTTTGTCTGATATAAGTATGGCTACTTCAGCTTTCTTTTGACTTCCAGTAGCATGATAGATAGTTCTCCATCCCTTCACTTTCAATCTGAAGGTGTCCTCGGGTCTAAAATGAGTCTCTTGTAGACAGCAAATATATGGGTCTTGTTTTTTTATCCATTCTGATACCCTATGTCTTTTGGTTGGAGCATTTAGTCCATTTACATTCAGTGTTATAGAAACATATGGGTTTAGAGTCATCGTGATGTCTGTAGGTTTCCTGCTTGTAGTGATGTCTCTGGTACTTTGTGGTCCTTGCAACATTTCACTCACAGAATCCCCCTTAGGATCTCTTGTAGGGCTGGTTTAGTGGTGACAAATTCCTTCAGTTTTTGTTTGTTTGGGAAGACCTTTATCTCTCCTTCTATTCTGAATGACAGACTTGATGGATAAAGGATTCTTGGCTGCATAGTTTTTCTGTTCATCACTTTGAAGATTTCCTGCCATTCCTTTCTGGCCTGCTAAGTTTCAGTAGATAGATCCGTCACTAGTCTTATCGGTCTCACTTTATATGGTAGAGCTTATTTATTCCTAGCTGTGTTCAGAATTTTCTCTTTATTCTTGTATTTTGCCAGTTTCACTATGATATGTCACACAGAAGGTCGATCCAAGTTACATCTGAAGGGAGTTCTCTGTGCCTCTTGGATTTCAATGCCTTTTTTCTTCCCCAGATCAGGGAAGTTCTCAGCTATGATTTGTTCAAGTACACCTTCAGCCCCTTTCTCTCTCTTCCTCTTCTTGAATTCCTATTATACAGATATTGTTGTGCTTGATTGCATCACTTAGTTCTCTAATTCTCCCCTCATACTCCTGGATTTTTTATCTCTCTTTTTTCTCAGCTTCCCCTTTTTCCATAATTTTATCTTCTAATTCACCTATTCTCTCCTCTGCCTCTTCAATCCGAGCTGTGGTTGCCTCCATTTTATTTTGCACCTCATTTATAGCACTTTTTAGCTCCTCATGACTGTGTCTTAGTCCCTTAATCTCTGTAGCAATAGATTCTCTGCTGTCCCCTATACTTTTTTCAAGCCCAGTGATTAATTTTGTGACTATTATTCTAAATTCATCGTCCGTTATATTGCTTAAATCGTTTTTGATCAATTCGTTAGCTGTCGCTACTTCCTGGAGTTTCTTTTGAGGAGAATTCTTCCGTTTGTTATTTTGGATAGTCTCTGGAGTGGCGCGGAACTGCAGGGCATTTCCCCTGTACTGTCTGGAGTAACTTGAATTGGTGGGCGGGGCCACAGTCAGACCCCATGTCTGTCCCCAGCCCACCGCTGGGTCCACAGTCAGACTGGTGTGTACCTTATCTTCCCCTCTCCCAGGGGCAGGACTCACAGTGTACTGGTGTAGCCCCTGTCCAAGCTACTTGCACATTGCCAGGCTTGTGGTGCTGCTTCGATGGGATCTGGCATATTAACCGGAGTGGATCTGCAAGGTGCACAGGGGTGGTGGGGCAGGGTTAGCTCACTTTGCCATCAGTGGTCCCCTGCGGGAGGGGCCGTGCAGCACCAGGAGAGAGGCAGACCCATCAGAGGGATAGATCCACAGAAGCACAGTGTTGGGCGTTTGCACGGTGAAAGCAAGTTCGGTGATGGGAACTGGTTTCCTTTGGAATTTTGGCTGGGGGATGGGAGAAGGTGATGGTGCTTGTCAACACTTTTGTTCCCTTGCTGAGCTGAGCTCTGTCTTCCCGGGCTCAACAACTCTCCCTCCTGGTGTCCTCTCACCCTCCCCACTCTCCAAGAGCAGAGCTGTTGACTTTTAACATTCCAGATGTTAAGTCCTGCTGGCTGTCAGAACTCACACAGTCCGGCCCCTCTGCTTTTGTGAGGCAGACTTGGGGGCTCTGCCTTGTCGGGCGGGCTGCCCCTCCACCGCCCTGCTGCCTCCCGCCAGTCCGTGTAGCACGCACTGCCTCTCTGCCCTTCCTACCCTCTTCCGTGGGCCTCTTGTCTATGCTTGGCTCTGGAGAGTCGTTCTGCTAGTCTTCTGGCGGTTTTCTGGGTTATTTAGGCAGATGTGGGTGGAATCTAAGTGATCAGCAGGACGCGGTGAGTCCAGGGTCCTCCTACGCCACCATCTGCCTCAGGATTGATATTGTTTAAATGTATTTTTTTATAATTCACCTGTGACATCATCCAATTCTGATTTGGGGGAAGGGCTTTTGGTCACCGATTCAATCTTCTTATTTGTTACTGGTCTGTTCAGGCTTTCTATTTCTTCTGGATACTGTCTTGGTAAATTGTATACATCTAGAAATTTATCTGTTCCCTCCAGATTTTCCAATTTGTTGGCATATAATGGTTCATAATAGTCACTTATGATCTTTTTTAAATTTCTATGGCATTGATTGTAAACATTTCATTTTATTCATTTAAAAATGTTTATTTATTTTGAGAGAGAGAGAGAGAGAAAGAGACGGCATATAAGTGGAGGAGGGGCAGAGAGATAGAGGGAGAGAGATAATCCCAAGCATGTCCCTCACTGTCTGCAGAACCTGACACGGGGTTCGATCCCACGAACTGTGAGATCATCGCCTGAGCCGAAATCAAGAGTTGGATGTCTAGCCGAACTGAGTGGCCTAGGTGTCACAATATTTAAGTTTAAATTCATGTTCACAAAAACCAAGTAGACACCTGATATTGCTTGGTATCCCTAATGCAATCTATTTTCATCTCTTCAGGTGACCATTCTGTAGCTTTAGCTCATTTCCTCAAATACCCCACGTCCTTCCTCCAGTCTTAAGAAATGATTCTGCCTCATACTTCATGAAAAAAAAAAAAACAGCATTAAAAACAATTAGGAAGGAACTCTTTTATCCTCAGTACCAGTCTTACCAACTTATCTGTGTCTGATTCATACCCTCTCCTTCCCTTCTGTAACAATGTATGAAGTACCCCTGCTGTAATCTAAAGCTACCTCTTTTACATGTGCTCTGGGTAGTCTCAGATATTTTCCGGAATTATAGTCTTTAAATTAATTCTTCTCTGTGTTGTTGATACCTGTCTTTAACTGGAACATTACCATTGGTATCCAAACATGCCTTAATATTACCAATTTTAATGCTTTTTTTGAGGTCATATCACATTTCAACTGTATTCTCATCTTGTTGTTTTTATTTCTATATAAAAATTTCCAAAGTTATCCATTTATATACTCTGTATTTCTCCAGTTTCATCCTTCCCTCAAATTAGGATAATCAGATTTCCATGGCTACCCCTCTACTCAAACAGTTCTTCATATGGTCTCTCACAACCAAAATTTTACCAAAGTCAGTGGTCCAGTCCACCCTTCTCACTTTATTGTACTAGATTTCAAAAAAAAATTTGATAGAGCAGATGACTTCTTCCTCTTGAAACTTTTTTTTCTTCTGACTTCTGTGGTACTAAATCTTGTTGCCTTTCATTTTCCCTAACTACTTGTGCATCTCTTTTGCTGTTTTCAATGCCTTTGCACAATCTTTAAATACTGGCATGCTATATATCTTGTTGTTTAAGCTTGCTTTGTTCCTTCTTTTGTTTTTTGTTTTTTAATCTTTACTCTTTTCTTTGGTAATATCATCCAGTTTTATAGCTTTAAATTCCTTCTCTCTGCTGGTGAATCCTAACTCAATTATTTTCACCTCCATCTCTTCTCTAAAATCTAGGCTCATGGACCAACTCTCTGTACCTTATCCATTTGGATATTTAATAAACTATCTCACTTATTAAGTGTTTAAAACAAAGGTCTTGATCTTCCATCCCAGCTTATTTGTTCTCCATCTTTCCCACCTGGCTGAATGCCATTACCATTCATTATCTCAACCCAAAAACATAAGAATCAAACTTTGTTCCTCTCTTTCCCTCAATTCTGATGAATATATTTAAGTTCTATAGATTCTTCGTTAAGAATGTCCAAAAATCGCCTACCCTTTTCGGTCTCTAATGCTATTATTTTGTCTCATGTTGACAACTGGAATAGATTCTTAACTAATTTCATTGTTTCCACTCTGTTCCCCTCCATCCAACCTGTGCTTCTGCTAAACCAATCTCTATATGGTATGTACAAAACCTCAGGATCACATTCTATCTCTTATCTCCTTAAAAATATCCAGTGATACACAATTACTCTTATAATAAAATCTACACTCTTAGCTTATAAAGCCCTATGTGATCCAATCCCTGCTAACTCTCTGATCTTATCTCATCTTAGCTCCTTTCTACTCACTGTCCAGGACCTTGGACTAGCTATTTTCTCTGCCTATAATGCTTTTCATAGATTTTTTGAATGGTTGATTTCTCCTCAATACTCAGTCTTAGTTTAAATATCTCCTCTGAAAAATGTTTTCTGATTATTCAATTTGAAATAACTGCATGTCACATCACACTCTTTTATTTTCATCATAGAGCACTTGTCTCTTCTTCAAATATTTGTTTACTTTCTGTGTCTCCAGGGTCATATAAGTACCATGAGAAGATGAATCATATCTGTTTATCCTTTGCTATATTCACAGTGTTTAGGAAAGAACTTGGAGAATAGTATCCTCTTAATAAATGCTCATTGAATAAATAAATAATTAGATAAATGATTGTCTCTTATATTTATTTTAGAAAAAAAAGATTGAGAACTGGTTGAAATAGATAGAAGGATAGTTTGAATTGATCAAAAGATAAAATTATGCTTTTAAAAATGAACTTCATTACTTTTAGGTACCTAATCTAGGTTAAAAAAGAATTGCATAAAAAACCTGCTAAAGAAACAGCTTTAAAGAACAGAAGACAATGAATTGCAATTATACTATTGATTTACTTTTATGCAGATAAATGCTTCTAATGAGCTTTAAGTAATTCTTTTAAATTAGATAAATATTTCCCCTGCTATTCTTTTCCATACTCTTCTTTGGTTTTGAAACTTGATTTTTTTTATCCTTGAAATTTATAAGGTAAATTTTACCCTAGTCTATGACTGAATAATTATACATTTTAAATTAGTAGAGTCTGAAATAATGTGACTCATGTAGTAAAACTGAAATCTTAAAATGCTTAGTATATAAAAGCTGTTTGTTCTCTGAGTATCTTAGCTCATTTTTCAGCATGTTTCTTTTAAAATTTTAAATGTATTAATCATAGAATGATAAAAAAAAATATTTTTAAAATGTGAATATCAATTGATCTTGAAATACAGCAAATCTTCAAGATAAGATCATGGATATCTAGCACTATGTTTTGCTACCAGCCTGGCATTCTTGTAGTTCATAATCTGATGGGTGACACTCTGATTTTCCTATCTTTTGAAAAGATTAATTAAAATCCCCTCAGAGTATCTGATTTCCTTCTGAAAATATATACTGATCATCAATTACATGCCAGGCACTAGTTTTGGTACTATATATCAAGGATGAACTTGAGAACTTGAGCTTAAAGAACATATGCTCTAGTTAAGATAGGAGGATAAGTAAAAGGCTTAGAAGTCAGAGTGAATAATAGAACATAGGGCATTTGGGAAACACAAGGCAATTTATCAAGGCTACAGTTTAGAACATGAGTGGGGTGCTAGCAAAGATGAGTCTGTAGATCTGAGCAGAGGTCAAGTCATCAAGAGCTTAAGATATGTCTCAGGGCTGGATATAGACTCAGTAAAAGTAGAGACTAAGATTTCAGTCCATCTTTTGGTTGTGATTTCTTATTTTTATTTTTTGCAACTTATATAACAAGCTGACTCATTGCCATCATCTCTGAACTGCTAATAATACAGTAGAAACTCTCTTAAAAAGCTAATCATAAAAAGTAATATATACGAATCTTAAACTTTTAATTATAACTTAAACAAATACTCATTTGCCAATAGTTTGTTGAAGAATAAAAAAAAATTCTTTTAGTATAAATCTGTTGATCAGACTGGTATGGTCTTACATAAACCACACCATTATGTTTCTTCTATGACTCTTAGTCTTAGTTTCTTTAAAATTAGTGAGAACTTAGATACTTGAAGCACAGTCTTTCTCAATTTTTATTGTTCCTAGCACTTAACAGTGACTGTGTAAACACAGTTCAACAGCAGTTCTTTTTACTAATTCATTTTATTTGGCTCCCCAAATATTTAATTTAATGTTTATAGAAAATATAGAGAACAACTTTATTTCTTTAGGAACTTCTAACTTTTTGGTTTACAAATTATTTAACTAACGTAATTTCAAAATAATGACAACTGACCTTAAAAGTTTCAGGATCCAACTCAATTGATTCTTCATAGCATAGAACTCAAACTTTGGATGAAGAAATGAACACTCTTCAGTAATCTTTAGTATTAAAGAATAGCCTGGTAAATATAAGTCTTCAGCATAGGATGAACATTGCTCATTATGTTTTCTTGAGAGGGTGGAGAATGTCTATTAATGTAGGGAGTCCTTTAGGTGAAAGATGTTTAAGAGGGTTCTTTGAATAACATCTACCTTATGAAATTTGTGAAAGGGTTTAATGAGATTGCATAAAAACAACTAGTAGAGTACCAGGTGCATAGTAAATGTTTTAGACATTATATTATTAGCACTTCATATTTAGTATATTTTATCCCTTAGTAGGAATAAATTATCCCTTAAATAACTTTACTCTGGTATTTGTTTCCAAGCTAATATGAGGCCATATCATGCCTCTATGGGAATTAGGAAAACATTCCATCAGAGTGGCTGAAGTCCTTTAGGGCCATGGTTTATAAGAGGAGAATGCTTTTGTGTGAATTAGAAAAACATGTTGCTTTTTGCAGAAGCATGTCAGGAACCTGACCTGTAGGCTGAATGTTAGCCCCCTCTTGTCCTCTTAGTTGGATGCCTTTGTGCAGTTAACAATGGCAAAATCCTACATTGCAGGTCTGGATCACAGCCCCAGTCTTGCTGAAACAAAGGTGTTCAAGTTCCAGAGCATCTCAGGTTTTGTGAGCTGAACTGCCAAGGTAAGGGTGATCTGGCCTTCTCTAGTGCCACAAAGAGAAATCTTTGCTCCCTTCAGGTGATCAGATTTATTCTTCTCCTTTGATATCTGTATAACTAGTTTGTATATTTCCATCAGTATATTTACTGAAAGTTCACAGTAGTGAAGGAGGCTCTTTTATATTTCTGCCTTGAATGAAAATGTTGGGGATTGAGTGTTCATGAGGGAAGACTCTCCAGCTACCAAAAAAGTGCATCCACAATGCATGATGATTCTCCTTCAAACAGGATAACAGAAAAAAAGAAAAATGTGGATTAAATATCAGTTTTTTACATTTCTCCTACTTGGATAGATAATTGGATAGCTTATCTATTGCATGAGTCTACCTATAAGTCAAGGCAGACTTTGTTTCAGTATGCAGAGAACACCATTCTTTTGGTCCCTCAAATATTGCAGATTTTGTGAGGCAAAAAATGTTTAATTTCATATATCTTAAATTTGGGGATTCAGCCATCCTCTTTCTTGGATTTTCTGCTAGTATTCAGTTCAGACTTATAAAATATTAAGTGAGATCATTCTTTGTCATGTGAAAATAACATACACATGAAACGATATGTTGATTGAATTCTTACCTGAGCTTAAATGATTTTCCCCCAATACTTTGGGTAAAAACAAATGTCTTTCATTGAAATGCCTACCTCTCTTCCATGAGACTTTCTTTTGATAAATACATTTTGATTCATGCTGGATTCTATTCACTGGGGTTCATTCATGACTAGGACATACAAAGGATAGGTAGCTGTTTGCTTTGCAAAATTGTCACGGAATTGCAAGGCCTAGCAAAAGGTTCATCAAACCCTAATAAAGGGATATGTTGACTCTGAAGAAGCTGCATTGCCTTATGATGATGGGAAGACTTTTGATTACATTAGAGAAGACCTTGAGTTCAGGTGAAAATAACATGGAATTTGCTGTTTAATGATGGATTACTAAAAGTACTGAAGCGATCCATAAATATATAATATATATATATTTAACTGTGTTTAAAAGAAAATATTTATTTTAATTTTTAAAATGTCAAGAAAATAAATCTCTACTACTTTTTCCCCCAGTGTTTACCTTGTTTCCAGTTTTATCTTTCCTCAATTTCTCATATTTCCAATTGTATTCTTTCACAAAAGAACTTCTACTTATCCAGAAGTAATACTGTCTTTATTTCTAAATGTTCTCTCTTAAGTTACTTATATATTCTAGCTCAATTATATTAATTTGTGTTTATGTCTTAACTTTCCTACTAAGTTGTAAGATTCTTTTTTAATTTTTTTCATGTTTATTTATTTATTTTGAGAGAGAGTGAGCCAGCACAAGTGGGGGAGGGGCAGAGAGAGAGGGAGAGAGAATCCCAAGCAGGCTCCATGCTGTCAGTGCAGAGCCCAACATGGGGTTGGATCTCACAAACCTGAACATCATGACCTGAGCCTAAAACAAGGGTCAGACACTTAACTGAGACACCCAGGCACCCCCTAATTTGTAAGATTCTTGAAGCAGAACCAATGGTCTCACAAAGACTTTGCCTTTGGCAAATGTTCAACAACATTTGGAGTGTAAATGAACAAATGAATATCTTTGTTGTGGAACATGATTACAGCATTTTAGTTGTCAGCACCTGAGTGTTATGAAGGTAAAATGCTCCATAGCAACTGTGTCGTATCTGTCATAAAATTTTAGAAAACCTTAAAAATGTCACTATATAAAAAAAAAGGCAATGATAAATAGAACACAAAGTTTGTGTTTTAACAAAACGTGATGACAAGTGAAACAGATTAAGCTTAATGCCGGTGTGAAATTATAGAACTTGGGATGGAACTATTAAACTGGTTCTGTGTTAAGAGTTTTAAGGTATTCTAGCCTCTGGTAGGAGGTAAAAAGTTGGTAGACTGTGGGAAAAAACATAGAAATGTATCACAGGCACATAGGAATCAGTTTTAATTGCAGAGTACTACAATTCCTGCACTTTCACTCTTTCTCATTTTCTCCACAATCAGCAGCACCCTAAATCAACTCCCTGCTGTCCCTAACTTCCACGATATGGTGGTTTTTTCTTCAGCTCTTTCCAGGCGAGCCTCGGGTCTCCCTATTCCTCTGCCATCTTAACTCCTCCATCTGCAGTGTACTAAAATGTAGAGTTGACCCTGAATTTATTAATGCTATTGAACAAGGAGTGTATATTTCACTAAAATGGATAGGCACCTATGCCAGTTTGATCATGTATGGTTAGGAATAATCTCATTTCTCACATGTTTAAAATATTGCAGTTCAGTCATTTATGTATCACCATTGCTGGCCAGATAACTTTTCTTGAGATTTAAAAATTCTCTCCTGCCACACTCATGTTAGCTCGACTGTCTTTTCCAGGAGCCCAACAAGTGATGGAAAAGTCTAACTGAATTTCATTTTAATGAAAGCTACTTAATTTCAAAAAATAGTTTGTCAACTAGTGCAAAAAAGCAGGAGGAAATGCTTGTTACTTGTACATAGTTGTGTTCCATGGAATACGTGGTAGAGAGTGCACTTTAGACTCCAATAGGATGGAAATATGAATTGGCAGCTTCCAAGATAGCCATTATATATTTTTTTTAAGTTTTTATTTTAATTCCAGTTAGTTAACATGCAGTATTATATTAGGGGTAGCCACTGCCTTGACCTTTCTTTTTGTTGAATTCATGGTCTCTCATCTTGGCTTCTCCTTTCAAGTCTGTTTGATTTTTCAATTTCTGGTCCTCTGGGGATATAATTTCCTTACAGCTGCCAAATTTAGCTGTTCTTAATTTAACTAACTAGCAGAAACCAGAATCTATATCTCATTGAAAGAAATTTCTGGGAAAGATAATGTTAATGGTCCTGCTTAGTGCACACCTCGTCCAATAAAATATGGTCAAGGAGTGTCAGTTACTGTAAATTTGGCTGTCAAGTCTCCCTCCTTTGGAGAGAAGTAGAGCTCTTAGTGAAGTGGATAGGTCACATGCTGAAGAGAGATTCTAACAAATATTTTCTACTCCTGTTCACTTTCTGATGAGGGGCCACCGTCGGATAGAAAAACAATTCTCAAGTGGGACAACGGAGCAGAAAGTAGTAAACTAATCCTGAATGTATAATACTTGAAAATGTATGGGGCATGTATAATGCCTCCTGACTGTCTATACACAGTCACTACAGAAATTTGATAAAATATTCCCCAGCTTGCAAAAGTCTACTAGTCTCACTGGCCTCCCTTCACTCAGTCAAAAACCACTCCAAAGGAAAGTTGCCAGAGATACAGAGACGCAGACACATGTGGGGAAAATGCCAGTTGATGATGGAGGCAGAGGTTGATGTGCTGAAGCTGCCAGCCAAAGAATGACAAGAATTGCTGGCAAATCGCCAGGAGCTAGAAAAATGCAAGGAAAGATTCTTTCTCCCAGGTTTCAGAGGGAGCCTGGCCCTGCTAGCACTTTGTGGGCTTCTAGACTCCAGAACTGTGAGACACAAATATATGTTTTTCTAAGCCACCTAGTGTGTGGTACTTTGTTACGGCAGCCCTAGCAAACTGATACGATACATTATTGGAAAGACTATAATCTCAGAGTCATTGCTGGCTCCGTGTAATCATTTGTTAGATGTATGTCTTCAAAGATAGCTTTGGACATACCACTTCTCATAGTCGAATGACAAGAATTTAGATCCAAAGTGGTAATGTGGGGGAACTGGATGAGAAAATAAGATGGGAAATTGAAGGGAGTGAAATCAATCAGGAAGATGGTAAGAGGTGGAGGCAGTCAGGGATAGGTGTGGGGAGAAAGCCAGCAACAGAGTGCTAGTGGCCATTTTAGTAAGGAAGTGTCTCATACAGTTGATATTAATTATTTGCAGATTCTGTGTTTGTGAACTTGCCTACTTGGTAAAATTTATTTGTAAGCCCCAAATCAATACTTGTGGTGCTTTTTCAGTAATTCCCATACATTCCAGGGTAGCAAAAAAAAATGGAATCATTGAACTAGCATATTCCCAGCTGAGGTCAATGAACAAGGAGCTACTCAGCTGCCTTGTTTTAGCTCTCATACGGTAAACAAGTGTTTTTTGTGCAGTATTTTTAGCGTCATGTTCTTTACATTTTTGTTTGTAATTCTGCTCTTTAAAATGGGCCCCAAGTGCCTGGGTGGCTCGGTTGGTTAAGCGTCCGACTTCGGCTCAGGTCATGATCTCATGGTCCGTGAGTTCGAGCCCCATGTCGGGCTCTGTGCTGACCGCTCAGAGCCTGGAGCCTGTTTCAGATTCTGTGTCTCCCTCTCTCTCTGCCCCTCCCCTGTTCATGCTCTGTCTCTCTCTGTCTCAAAAATAAATAAACGTTAAAAAAAAATTAAAAAATAAAAATAAAATGGGCCCCAAGCACCAGTGCTGAAGTGCTATCTGGTGTTTCTAAGTGCAAAAAGGCTGTGATAATGCCTTATGGAAAAAAATACATGTGCTAGATAAGCTTTCAGGCAGGAGTTATAGAGTTGTTAGTTGTGAGTTCAATGTTAATGAATCAGCAATATAATATTAAATAAGGTGACTTTCAACAGAACACACATAAAACAGAGTAAGTATTGATTGGTTGATGAAAATGTTATAATCAAAGACTCAAACATAGGGCCTAACCCTGTTTTCCCATAGAAGCAGTGGTTCAGTACTTGCTAATTTATTGTTTGTGGAGACTTTGTAGTATATACTGCAAACAATGAGAATCAACTCTATATGATTTAAATTTGTTTGCAGTATAATGTGATGGTATAACTTCTTCACCATGATTCACAAAACTTCAGCAAACATTTAACTATAAAATTGTTTTCATGGTTTATTTTGTTCTGATGGGTAGAAAAGGAGGGTGGGGACAAGGCAGAGTTTTAGATTTGGGCAGGTGTCCAAACTAAGATAAAGGAATAGGCTCAAGAAGACAGAGAATTAAGAGGAGCAGAAATTCTGAGCTGGAGGTTGACCATGTAAAGCTCCCAGAAGTTCACAGATATTTTGAAAAGCCTGTGGTCTTCTGCAAGATGTCTAATGGGGGTTTGAAATATATGTCATTAGATGTTACTTGGCTGACATTTGTAGCAACACCAATCTGTCTTTTCCCTATGTCTGGACTCTTAACCACTATGAAACTTGTTCATGTTTTAAGATAGATTCAGCTTAAAAACTTTGCACAAGCATTAATCATGCCAAGCAACTTTTAAATCTGGACTACTATAATTTGGTTGTAGGCATCTTACCACTATTATGACATGTACTATGCTGTAAAATACTTCTTGTGTATATGCCTGATTCTTTATTTAAACCATAAATAACTTATGGCAAGAACCATGACAATTCATCTTTTTATTTCCACCACCTAGTCCACTGGTGAACATAAAGAAGGAACTCAGTTAAATAAAACTTTATTTTTTTTCTTTTTTGTATCAAATTATTATTCAAGTAATCACTTAAGAATATTTATTGCTGTGAAGGGAATAAGTGTAGCAATTAAGAGCTCAGGTTCTAGAGTCAGGAAGACCTGGATTTGAATCTTAAATTATGTGACCTCAGACAGATTACTTAAGTCTCAGAGTCTCAGTTTCCTCATCTGTAAAATGTGGACAACACTAGTATTATCTTATAGGGTTATGAGCATTGAATAAAGCTTGTACCTGATGCCCCTTGCATGGTTTCCACCACATAAAATCATATGACTCAGTAAATAATGACAATAGAAGTAGTGCTATTTGCACAAATATGTAAGGAGAGAGGATTGGTTGTGGTTGTGATGTATTATGCCACCGGCAGAGAAGAGGATGGAACAGAATCCAGCACGATAGAGCAAACCTTATAGAGACTAAATACATATATAACCTAAAGTATCCTTGGGATCCATTCTGTGTTTGCCTTCAGTGACTACTCCTTTTTCCCCAGAACAGTCCCTTCACTTTGATACCCAAGACCACATTATTGACTCATAGGCTTCCATGAAGTCTTCATTATTGCTGAGAACCCTGTCAATCACGTATAAGGAGGGGGCAAGGAGAGAGATTGCATCTTTTCATTCATTCATCTATATAAGAAAACTTTTTTTTAAAGGACCTACTTTGGGTCAATCACTGTTGAAAACACTGAAAATACATCAGTGCATAAGCTGACCAGATTCCTGTATGCATGGAGCTTACATTCCAATTGAGCAGTCTGAAAATACACATGTAACAAGATAAATAAGAGTGATGACTAGGGGTGGATGTGGTGACAATCAGGGAAGGCCTCTCTGAGAAAATGAGTTTGAACTTGAACATGAAAAATGAGAAGAAGGCAGTTATAAGGAGACCTGCACACAAGAGCAATTCAGGCAGAGGGATCAATAGGGGCAAACATCTTGGAGGAGAATCAATTTGGTGTACTACAGAGATAAGGTGAAGGCCAGTGTAGCTAGAGTGAAATGAGCAAGGGAGACAGTGTAGGAGTTTAATTCAAAGAAATAGGCAGGAACTAGGATATTCCAGGCTATGAAAATGCATTTTGTTTTACTCTAATTGCAATAGGAAGGCATTGAAAGAAAGTGAAGAGATAGGACATAAAAACTCCAGTTTTGTTTAACTCTAATTGTAATAGGAAACCATTGAAAGAAAGTGAAGATAGGACATAAAAACTCCATTTGGTTTGTTTCCTGGAGAATGGTGTTGGAGGAGGTCATCTAGAGGACATGACCACTGGTTGACCTTGAGCTGGATCTGGACAATGAGAGGCTTCCCGGAATGTACTTGTCTTTGGAATGTACTTTTGGCCACCATTTGTCCACATGTCCTCACAAGACCCTAACCCTGTTTTCCTCTAGGAACAATGGTTCAGTATTTGCTAATTCAGTGTTTGTGAAGACTTGTCTTTGGAATGTACTTTCCGGCCACCATTCCCACAGTCAGAGCCATTTTCAAAACACAGCCTTGAGAGAACAATGTGTTATTGAGAATATCTGGATGGCATATGTGACTGAACCCAGTTAAAACTTCTATAAAACCTTTAAAAATTTTGGTGGGTGCGTATAGATATCTACTCATCTTGAGGCTATCCAAGCAAGCCTCCTAAATTCCCTTTGTTAAAAACAAAATTCAACTGAGTAAATTTAAATATCTAATGGGTTTTTTCAAACAATTCATTAACCTGGTAGCATCCCATCCAGCAAGTAGAGAGATGTTCCAAGGCATTGTACTGAAATGGAAGGTTTTATGGGAAGGAGGGTGGGCCAAGGAAGTTATTAGCACAAGAAAAGAAAGGATTGTTTCAGACCAGAGCATCTGTTTCTGGGAAAGGTAGGGCTTTTATCACACAAATTACCTCGCTAGTGTTGATTGGGAAATTTCAGATTGACTGTTAAAAGTTCATATTCCTGTTCACATCTAGGAGAGGTTGAAACTGTGATTAAGTTTGCTGTCATGGCAGAGCAAATGACTCCATTTTGGGCTTGTTTATTTTTCTTTTCTTTTCTTTTCTTTTCTTTTCTTTTCTTTTCTCTTCCTCTTCCCTTTCTTTCTTTCTTTCTTTTCTTTCTTTCTTTTTTTGGTTTCCGTTGTTGTTGTTGTTGTTTAACAAATGCAGACTGCCACATGCAGCACCTCATTTGGATATGTCTGGAATCTTGGAAGTTTGACTACCCTATATTCTCCTACAAATGGACCTTGAGAGCTTGTTTGGAGATTCTAATAGGGGAGTACAGCTACTCACATACACTTGATGGAAGAATGGGTCCTCCTCTATAAGGTCATCATCTTTAAGGGAGCATGCAGCTTCTGGAGGGACAGACATGGAGCTGTTAGGGAGGAAGGCAATACCTGCTCAGCCAGCCAGATCAGCTGAAAATCAACCCTGGCGATCAATGGGGTGACAGATGTCACAGCCAGAGCACCCTCACATTCCTGTTGTTTTATTTTTAACAACCTATTCATTAAGCCTGCTACCTACCAATCCCGAGTGGTCTATTCTTTCTTTGATCTCTCCTTGTCCTCCATGTATGGGGGCCAGTTTATGATTCAACAAATAGACTGTGGGCTAAGAATGGTGGGAAAACGGAATGAGAGAAATCAGTGAAAGTTATTGTAGAGGTCTGCTGGACAGATGATAGTGATATAGACTAGAATGGTAGGAGGCATTTAGATACACAATATATTTTAAAGGTAAAACTAATAGAAATTGCTGATGGATTGGATCATGAATTAAAAGTCATTATGGGTATAATAAAGTATATTGTTATAAAAAACACATTTTTGTAGATGCTGTCAGAGTGAGCATACAGGAATCTAACTCCTAGTGGCCTTGTGTCTGGGGAATTCCCATGAAATCATCCCTAAGTGCCTAAAGTCAAGGCTCAGGATCTTGAATGAAAGGAGCAGAATGCAAGTCACAACCAAAATCATTTCTCAGACTGCATGCTCCAAAAATACCCTTTTATTTCTGATTACCACATAGAATGTGGGTTATGGGAGTGGGCAAGATTCTATTTGACTCTAAGTGATTTAGGATAGTTGTGTAATGTTTTGGTGTTACTCAGATGTATATGGGACATGAAACTCTGCAGATGGGCAACCCACAAAAGTCTGTACAGAACTTGTTAGAAATGTATAACTCTGACTAAAAGCCTTCTTCAAGCTATCATTGTTAGTCTGATCCCTCCTGTAAATTAACCTCCTTATTGGGTAATTATCACTGCAGGGTAGAAATGTTTCCTTCAGCCTCAATAGTGTTCCAAAGCCTCCATAATGTTAATGAACTTCAGGACTGAGGTCTCCCAGGGTGAAAGGACCCATAACTCTCTCAATCCTGGGGAATGAAACCTTTCTCTCTCTCTCTCTCTTTTTAATGTCCCAAATGCTCAATTGCCAAAACATGTACTCTTCTAAATTCAAGCCAATAAAAGTTTTCTCAATGGGTTTCTTTGGAATGATCTTTTTCTTTTCTTTTCAACTTCTTTTTTAAAATCTCCTTCTCATTTCCTTTCTCCCTTTCCTCCTCCGTCCCTTCCTCCTCTTTTTTCATTTTCTAAATTACGCTTTTTGCTAATGTGCTTGATAGGCCCCAACTGTGGGGTATAGTTGATTAAATTGATTGTACATCCTCTTGGTCTCTTTTACTTTCCTAAGAAGCAAATCATATATTTCTGTTATCACAAGGGATTTCTAGCTCCATATGCATTCTGCATCTCTCAGGAGGGGACATGCTATTAAAACTGTTTTAGTTTCACTGGAAACTACAACTGTCCAATTGAAATTTTGCTGATTTCTAAGTCATGATATGCTAACAGACCTGGTGGGATGGGGATAGAGGAAGTCATATTCATGACAATAGCTTTAAAAAGTAACTCGTTGATAAACTGTCACTCAATGTATTTAAGGGAGAGCACCACCTGTATGCCATCCAATAGGTACTCCCAGTCCTCCACAGTGGCATTTTCCAAAGGATGCACCATGTTCCTCAGGACATGCTCTATAAGAAACAATTCCATAGTCAATGTCTTTGGAAAATGCTGGGTCAAATGAGTTTATTTACTGTATAACTTATTAAGGCTTTTAATAGTCAAAGCATTTCTTCCATTTTTGAGTTTTTAGAATTCCCATATTATAAAGAAGATGACCATAAAACCCCTTTAAGAAATATCTCATGGGGAAAATGTTCTATTCTATGCTGTTCCATAGTTATCTAGTCACCTATGCCTTTTGGGAGAATAACTTTGAGGGCACTCAAAAGAGCAGTAGTGAGGATATGGAAGCAACTTAACAAATTGACTAATTGATTACTGTCTTCCCTCTGGGTAGACACCATGGGTTCAAAATGAAAGAGTTTTTCCCTAGAGGTACATTATTTTACTTAAGTCAATTTTTGAAAGTAGTTTAACTAGAAGAGATTCTCCAAATGGAAAAATTTGACCTTGGGTGAAAAAAAGGTTTATGTGCTCAAGCTTATATTGGTAAATGCTCAAGCTTTGAGCTCTTACTATAGCTCCCTTTGATTTTGATGCTGTTATTCTTTTATAGCAGAAAAGTGGCTTAATTTCTTTAGCTTCTTTTGTATCCCTAACAAATTTTCTGTAGAATAGTGAGGATTTTTCTCTATTTAGGATATATTAAGAGTTAAATTGTGGCATTGTAAGAGAGGCTGTCCAGAAGCAAAAATTCGATGTTTATTAAGTTTTTACTGGCTGTGCCCTATAGGCCCTGGCTTATTCTGGTCACTATTTATTGTGTTATGCTATACAAGTTCTTGTGCCCGAGGGCCAGTTGCTGGTAAAGTACGGGAACAAAGCCAAATATGTATTACAGCCAAGTAAGGGAAGTAAATAGAACTAATAATCTTATTGGATTTTCTAAAAGAATGCCTTTAGAATAAAGCCCTAGGCAAAGGGAAATATAATAATAAGGGATAAAACTGTCATGCAATTGACTTTATAGTGATTCCTTGCTCTATAGAGCAGTATCTTAACCTATGACTTAGGGGTTCTATTGGATCTTGGAAGATATTCTGGCTTCCTCTTAGTTGATATGCTTCTCATCCAGGAACACTTAGACTCCTGTAGACAATCATAAGCTTTATTTGATTTTGTGCCAGCCATTGCAAGGTTGTCTTGAGATAGTTGTATTCACTACTAATAATGTCCAATCAAAAGGCTGTTGTGTTCTAGGAATCTCTGAAAGTTATAAATTGCCAGAGAAAGTGTTTGTTTATTTTTTGAAGTTATCCAACAAATACTAAGTGCCTCTCTGTGCAGGCACTGTTCTGGGCACTTGAATCCAGAAAAACCAGGTATCTCTCAATGCCATTTTCTGACTTCATAATGGTACTGCATACATAGCTTAAACTAATGCTATAGACTGGCTTGTTTTAGGGAGTCATTAAAGCACATACTGACCTCAAAAAAGCAGAGTGATAAGGGAAATCTACTGGCTTAACTTCATCATCTGAGAGGTTCTGTGTTATACAGTAGTTACTTCATTTGCTTGATTTTGAGGTTGGATGTGGCTTTTTCTCTACAACAAAATGTTACCTTCACATCTGTATTCAATCACTAGCTATGAGAAAACATGGTAGCCACCTTTTAGGGTTATTTAGCCCATATCCATTCTCCTTTTGGATACATGACTCTGACCTACTGGCCACAGTTTACTGATGCAGAAGACACTTGACCTGTGGAACTGTATCAAGGTGATAGGAGTGCTTTAGACTCTAGAACACAAGTTCATGAATCCTTTCTATCATGATGCCTAGACCTATGTGTTGCCTCTTTATAATGAATCTTAGTTATTCAGCTCTTCCTTTTATTGTAACATTATTAAAATGTTATATTATTAATAGTATATATTGAATATATATTGAAAACTACAAGACATTAATAAAAAAAATTGAAGAAGGCACAAATAAATGGAAAGATATACCGTGTTCATGGATTAGAAGACTTAATATTGTTAATGTGTCCATACTACCCAAAGCAATATATAGATTTGACGCAATCTCTTCTAAGTACCACTGGCATTTTTCACAAAAACAAAATAAACTCCTAAAACATTTATGGAACCATAAAATACCCAAAATAAGCAAAACTGTCTTGAGAAAGAACAAAGCTGGGAACATCACACTCCCTGATTTTAAAAGTATATTACAAAGCTCTAGTAATTAAACAGTATGGTATTGGCACATAGATCAGTGAAACAGAATAGAGAGCCCAAATATAAGCCCACATATACATGGTCAATTAATTTATGACAAAAGAGTCAAGAATATACAATGGAAAAAGGACAGTCTCTTCAATAAATGCTGCTGGGAAAATTGGACAACCACATACAGAAGAACAAAACTAAACCACTATCTTATACTGTACACAAACATTAACTCAAAATTGATTAAAGACTTGAATACAAGCTCTGAAACCATAAGCTCCTAGAAGAAAACATAGGCAGTAAGCTTCTTGACACAGGTCTTGGCAATGATGTTTTTGAATCTGACACCAAAAGCACTAAAGGCAAAAATAAACAAGTGGGACTATATTAAGCTAGACAGATTCTATATAGCAAAGGACACCATCAACAAAATGAAAAGGCAACCTACTAAATGGGAGAAAATATTTGAAAATCACATGTCTGATAAGGGCTAATATCTAAAATACATAAAGATCTCATATAACTTAACAAACAATCAAACAATTGATTGAAAAATAGGCTGAATATCTGAATAGACATTTTTCCAAAACAGACACACAGATAGCCAACAGATACCTTAAAAAGTGCTCAGTATCATTAATCATCAGGGAAATGAAAATCCCAAATCCATAATGAGATATCACCTTATACTTGTTAGAATGACTAGTATCAAAAAGACAAGAAATAACAAGTGTTGGTGAGGATGTGAACGTCGTTGGTGGGAATGTAAATTGGTGTAGCCACTATGGTGGAAAACAGTAGGGAGGTTCTTCAAAAACTTAAAAATAGAATTACCTTATGATCCAGCAGTTCCACTTCTAAATGTTTATCAAAAAAACCCAAAAGGGAATGCAAGCTGGTGCAGCCACTCTGGAAAACAGTATGGAGGTTCCTCAAAAAACTAAACCTATGACCAGCAATTGCACTACTAGGTATTTATCCAAGGGATTCAGGTATGCTGTGTTGAAGGGACACACACACCCCAATGTTTATAGCAACTCTATCAACAATAGCCAAAGTATGGAAAGAACCCCAATGTCCACCAACGGATGAATGGTTAAAGATGTGTGTATATATATATATATACAACAGAGTATGACTTGGCAATCAAAAAGAATGGAATCTTGCCATTTGCAACTATGTGGATGGAACTGGAGGGTATTATGCTAAGTGAAATTAGTCAGAGAAAGACAAATATCACATGACTTCACTCATATGAGGACTTTAAGAGACAAAACAAATGAACATAAGGGAAGGGAAACAAAAGTAATATAAAAACAGGGAGGGGACAAAACAGAAGATACTCATAAATATGGAGAACAAACAGAGGGTTCCTGGAGGGAGTGTGGGAGGGGGGATGGGCTAAATGAGTAAGGGGCACTAAGAAATCTACTCCTGAAATCATTGTTGCACTATATGCTAACTATTTTGGATGTAAATTTAAAACAAAACCCAAAAACACTAATTTGAAAAGATATCTGTACTTTGTATTGCAGCATTATTTACAACAGTCAAGATATGGAAACAACCTAGGTGTCCATTGGTGGATAAATAGATAAAGAAATTGTGATATACATGCACAGTGGAATATTATTAAGTCATAAACAAGAATGAACAACAACATGGATGGACCTCAAAAACATTATGCCAAATGAAATAAGTCCGATAGACAAATATTGTATGATTTAACGTAGATTTAATATTAAAAAAAAAAAAAAAAAAAGAAGAGAAAAGAAAAAACAGAAAACAAAAACCCCAGCTCAAAGATGCAGAAAACAGATCAGTGGATGCAAGAAAAGGGGGATGGGGGACGGGAAAAATGGGTAAACTGTTTTTTTTCAAGTTTAAATAAATTGAATAAAAATAAATTTAAAAAAAAATTTACTGAGCATTTACTATGTACCTGGTGCAGGGGAAACAACCAATGGTGATTGGGCTCTCATGGAACTTACAGTCTTGTGAGGGAAGACACAATAAGAAATAAGTATGCAGTATGGCAGGTGATAATGAGTGCTAAGAAGAAAAAGTAAAGTAGGATAAGGGAGAGAGAGATAGGGTTTATTTTTGCAGCATGGTTAGGAAAGTACATTATTGGTGCTTTTTAAATGTGTGTTGTGTAAGTAAATGAGCACAGCTATACACAGTCCTATGTTTATTCAGTTAGTTGGTCATTCAAGAAATGATGATCAATACTTTATCCCCTCTCCCAGGTGTTTTCTTTTCATCTTACTGAGTTGTTAATCATCCCTATGTTATTTTCATGTAAGGAGTAAATTAATTATTAAAATATGGATATTAATGGCATAGAAAAATATCACAATGCTTGACATATAGTAGGTATATTACAAAGCTTGTTGATCTCAGCACTGAAAACCTGAAATAGGACCTAATTTTGATTCTCTCTCTAGAATTCCGCATACTATTCAAAACCTCAATGTTTGGCTTTCTGTGTGTGAGAAAACTTTCAAATCATAATCATAGTCATAACTGATCTTACTAAGTGCTTACTGTGATACTGTGATAAGTAAATGAGTCTCAGTGCTAATTCTTTATTAAAAGCAACAAGAAAAACAGCAACAAGCAAATGCATAGAGAGCCTAGTGTAAGTCACCAAACAAGAATATGGTGACTATAGATATCTGTTTTGCTGATCAAAGCCTATAACCACAATAAAAACACAAAACAGGAAAAAAAAAAATTAGCTACTCTAGCATTCTTTCAATAAATTCTATTTTTGTTTGCCTTATATACCACAGGTTGTTGTTGTTGTTGTTGTTGTTGAAATAAAAAAAATCCTTACTAGATAAACAAATGTTATAGAAAACTGTTCAACCAAATTCTCTAATCTTAAACTAGTTCAACACACTCTAACAATAAGCACAATATTGATGACATTTCAGCTCCATTTAAGGCAGTCCAAAACAACTGGCGATTTACCACTATCTTAGCATACTGCTTTTGACCCTGAGCCTGTCCTTTTTAACTTGTTGACAGATCCTGGTTTTCTGGCTTAGGCTTCATAGTATGTGTACACTTTAGTTAAGACTCCCTGGCTATGATTCTCTCCATGCTTGGCCATCTCCCTCAGGACCAATGAGTCCAGCTTTAACCCTCTAGAATGTAAACTCTGGCCTCAGTCTGCTTGTCCAGTCCAATAAAGGGACCCACAGTGGTTCTTTGCAGGTAAGAAGAACTGGGGGAATATTTCAGTTGGTAGTAAAGGATCAATAACTAAATTTTATGGTTTATGGTCTGAAATCTTGACATCATGTTTCCAGTCTTTTTCCTACATAGCCAAACCCGTTTAAATTATGAATCAATGTTTAAACTTAAGCTTCTTTTTGAATACAACAAAGTAATTTGAACTTGAAATGTGGCATAGTGAAATATCTAAAAATAGAGATTTTTATTAAATTCCATTTTAATTATACAAGCCAAATGCACACAATTAGCTCTATGCAACAGGACAATTAATAGTCCTATTTCCCCTAGAGTTCAAAGTTTTCAAAGTATGAACACCTATTAATCCTTTAAGAATGTTTAAAATTTTTTTTTAATGTTTATTTATTTTTGAGAGGGAAGGAGACAGAATGCTAGTGGGTTAGGGGCAGAGAGAGAAGGAGACACAGAATCCGAAGCAGGCTCCAGGCTCTGAGCTGTCAGCACAGAGCCCCATGCAGGGCTTGAACTCACGAGCTGTGAGATTATGACCTGAGCCAAAGTCGGATGCTCAACTGACTGAGCCACCCAGGTGTCCCAAGAATGCTTTTATGTTGCCTTTCAATGAAGCTTTTTCTGACTGCTCAGGTAGAATTGACTATTCCATTGCTAGCCGTTCTTCCACCTCATCATCTCTGATACTCTGTGAGCATATGTATTATTATGGCTGCTACTCTTTCCACTCCAGGGACTATTTTCCTTGAAGCAGTGACCATCTCTGATATTCTCTATCTTGAGAGTCTGATAAAAAAGAAGGCACTTAATAAATTTTGAGAAATAAATTTTTGAGTGTGTTAGAAAAACACTCAAAAATATTTTCAGATTAAACTGACCTTTCACTACCTATCAATCACACCCCAGTTGACCTTAACTCAGCGAACCAGTATAAATTTCTGATTTTACCATTGTTTTTCCATTTGTCTTTGTTCTATGTCTATGCTCCTTTTGGTCTGATAAGAATAAGAATCTACATCAAATCTCTTAATTACAGATGATGTTTGAACAACACCGCTGGATCTGTTCATGTCCACTTACCCACAGATTTTTTTTTTCTATAAAACACTTTATTGTTTCCGTTTGGTCTACCACTTGGGAGAGGGCTCTTGGGGGGTGACAGAGCTGCCTACTGACAGCAGGAAAAGGCTCAGGCAGAAGTCCGGACACCAGGGGGAAAAAGAAGGTCCGCTTAAGGGCCTCTGGTTTCTGCAGGCTCCAGCTGTGCTTAAGAGTGAGGCTTTGAAGAGATCCTCGCCCAGCCTGACACAGGTGGCCAGCCAGCCTGTGGAGGTTAGTCAAGCGATTGCTTATATTCTTGATGAGTTTCACTTGCTCATCTAGGAAGTGGCTTTCCCGGATGTCACAGAGAAGGGGAGGTCTGCGCAGTCATAACCCAGGGCCTGCAGATACAAAGGGCTTGGTTCAGGTTCTTCTCCAGGGACAGCTTCTGCACATCCTGAGAGAGGGCATGACTGCCCGGCTGGTTTTGCATCTTCAAGAAGCATTTGGTGCCCTCCTGCTTCTCTTTGGCTGACTCACGAAAGAAGCAGCCCACGCCTCCAGAGCCATACCCCCATGGTGAAAATAGGAGCCCAAAGAGAGGTAGGTGTAGGAGGCCCACAGATCAGGTGGTTGACTGGCACCTCCACTTTGGTGGAATAATTGTGACCAATCTGCAACTCATGGTTGATCAGCAATAAGGAGCGAAACTTATAAAATGGTGTTGGCTGGTCCTGGAGGCAGAGGATTGCTGATAAGATGGTTCCAAAGTTTGCCACCACAAAATAGGTTGGACAGTGGTTAGAATTTGGAAGAAGTGGTGCCCCTGGGTCCATTCTGTCCATTTTTGAAGCAAAAGACAGATTGGGTACTGCTGGGTGTAGTGTATTCACAGATTTTTTACAATATTTTAAATGATTCTCTTAATAATGTTTTCTTTTCTCTAGCTTACTTTATTGTAAGAATACAGGATATAATAAATATAACATGCAAAATATATGTTAATTATTACTGGTAAGGCTTCCTCTCAACAGTAAGCTATTAGTAGTTAAATTTGGGGGGAGTCAAAAGTTAGACTCCATGGAGGTTTGGCTCCCCTAATCCCCATATTGTTCAAGAGTCAGCTGTATCTAAATTTAATATGTGAAGAAAAATTCAAGTTTAGATGTTTATACACTTAGTATTTTTAGAAAATCCTGACATTTTGAGACTTATGAGGAAGATAGTTTTGCAGCTTAGAACTGAGGTCAAAAGTGGTTGAAGTATTGGCTTTTATTCTTTGAAGAAATTTCAATAGATTTGATTCAGGAGGATCATTTCCTTTCTATCAAGTTTTAAGAAATATAATCCTTGTATACAAATGAATACACTTAAGAACATAGGTCAAAGCTGGAAATATATTAGTTCATATGATAGATAACATGTTTGGTAGGGTAACACTACTGGTGCAAAAAAACAACTTTTCGGGGCGCCTGGGTGGCTCAGTCGGTTAAGCGTCCGACCTCGGCTCAAGTCACGATCTCGCGGTCCGCGGGTTCGAGCCCTGCATCGGTGCTGGGCTGATGGCTCAGAGCCTGGAGCCTGCTTCCGATTCTGTTTCCCTCTCTCTCTGCCCCTCCCCCGTTCATGCTGTGTCTCTCTCTGTCTGAAAAATAAATAAACGTTAAAAAAAATTAAAAAAAGAAAACTTTTCAAGAATAAATATAGTCTTACAATTTTCACAAATACAGTTTGGAGAAGAAATGACTGATACTGCAAGAACGTTGCAGAGGCAGGTTTTTTGGTGGAAATGAGTAGTTTTGAGTAAGTTGAAGTGATCTATGTATGGAGGTCTGGTCAAATCATGTATCTTTAATAAAAGTGACACTGATTTTAAATATAATGAGATTCACCCATTTTTAGTTTTAGAGACTTGGACTAAACCAAGTTTATGAAGAAAAATCTGAAGTTGCTTCTCAATGTAAATGTAAAGTGGAACATTCTCAGCAACCATTTGGCAGTGATAATAAGCATCTCAATTTCACGTTTCAGCAGCATGTCTCTATTACATAATTTCAGCATGCACATGATATTCAATCACATGTGTATGGAAACAATGCCTTCTCAGAAAATTTCCAAGGACTTCTTCAATGCTTTTAGGCAATAAGCTTTTGGAAATTGTTTTCAAGTCCAGTTCTTTCACATTCTCTTCACAAGTAATTTTTGGCTTGATACTTGTTTTGTTGGATGACAGAGCTTGAAGGCAACCTTTTATTGAGCTTAATGGCAGTTTGATGAAAGTAATATCTAATTTGGATGCATTGGCTCTGAACATTTCCTAGGAAGTGGGGAGGTGCCAGACATCCCCAGAGCTGTCAGATATGTAGCTCCATCAGCAGGATTTAATGTGGAAAGACTGGACTCTAGAATTAGAATATCTGGACCAAAGTATTGGTGATTTGCTTGTCTGATTGGCAAGTGCACACAAGAAAGTATTCAGGAGCCTCCAATCTCACTCCAATGTCCTGAATTTCTCTGTACAGTTCCTCTTTGCATCTGAGGTCTCAGTATTGTCTTTGTCATCCTTCCAGTGAACTTTCCACTCACCTTTCTATCCCTGTGCTTATGCTGTTCCTTTATTTAGTATGATCATTTCCTTTGTTCCTTTTCCACTTCTCCAACTCTTATTCATCCTTCAGACTGCTCAAAAAGTCTTCTTTCCCATACATGTGCTAATGTCTCAGAGAATTTACTTGCAACTCTCCAGATCCACAGTGTTTCTTTCACTTAGTTTGTAAGCTTGTTTGAATACAGGAGGTCTACCTAATCACCTTTACATCCTCTATTCCTTGTAAGAGTCTTCATAATGTTCTACGCGCACATATAGTTGTTCAATACACGTTTAAATTTAAGAGGACTTATAACTAAATTTTAAGTCTCTTCTCCCTCAAAAAATCTTTTATCTGAAGTGCCAGGAGCTCAGCAGCTCTTGCACACCCTTTGTTCTCAATGCCATCCACTATTTATGTGAGGGGACAGAAACAGAAAATTATGTTTTTTGTACCTTTATAGTATTTTATATTTTTCAACATTCTCTCACGTGTATGACCATGTTTGAGGGTCAGAGCAGCCCCTGAGATGGGAAGGGCAAGTGTGATTACTCTTAAGTGGGGGGGGGGGGTGAGAAAACTGAGACAATTGGACTGCTCATATTCTCACCACTGGTCAACAGCCATGTCAGTATCCAATTCTGGTCTCCTGACTGGTGGAGTACTGTATTTTCTCTTTTCTCTGTTACACTTCATCCCCCTACAAGTATTCTTTGCAGGTCCAGTGTGTTCCCTATCTAGGAAAGCCCTCTCTATAGCCCACACAGATTTATTGAGCAGAGTGAATTGTCCCGTATCTGACCTGTGGCTGCATAGAGAGGATTTTCTTACTGTTCTTCTTGGGAAGCATGTTTCTTGAGCAAGTATGGCTGTGTTGCTTGGTCTTATGTGGCAATTCATAGGACTACCACTTTGATGGTTTTACTTGGTCAACAGTTCACATCAGTGAAACGATTTTATTTCATTGCACCATCACTTGAATCTTTTCAAGCAAATGACCACTTGTTTGACTCACCTGGACCAAATGAATGAAGTTGTTGAACAACCTGCTAAGCTTGGAGTACTATGTGTAGTAGTATCACATACTATTGCATACCACTATTGGAGAAGAGTGGCACAGCTAACTGAACTCTGTAAATTCAAATATGTATGCTGTGTTTTTAAAAGAGAAAGTTAATAGAAATAGATTGAGAGCAGAAATTTAGCTAAGAAAATAACACGTCCTGGAGTATCCTGAAAATTAGTACACATTAGTAAAGTCTATAATAACTTTATACTTATTTTAATTTTTTTTTATTTTTAAAATTTTATTTAAATTCTAGTTCATTAACATAGTGCAATACTGGTTTCAGGAGTAGAATACAATAACTTTAGGCTTTAAAATGAAATGAGAATATATTTAATCTAAAAAAGTTAAAATTATTTTCAGCAAAACTCACAAACTACTATATTATATTTATTCCATTATCTATATTAAACAAATGCATATTAGAAAGAATCGTAAGAGGACCCCATCCATTCTGTCAACATTTTCATTAAAAAAAAAAAATATATATATATATATATATATATATATATAT